>NW_018128110.1:442224-466948 GCF_001952655.1 Monopterus albus | reverse complement strand
GGAGCCAGAGATCCTGCTGACTGATAGGGGATCAAATATTTATTTCATTTATGAAAATGCAAATTAATGTATAACTTTTTTTGTAATGATTTTTCTGGATTTTTTTGTTACTGTTGTGTCTCTCACTGTTCAAATAAACCTACCATTGAAATTGTAGACTGATCATTTCTTTGTTAGTGGGCAAACTTACAAAATCAGCTGGGGTTCAAATAAATTTTTCCCTGACTGTATTTATTCTCTGTGTTTTTGCTAAACTGAAATTCCTAAAGAGAGTTTCTGACTGGAACAGAGGGTTTTATTTACAGATTACTGTCTAGACAGTAATCAGCTAAATCACTGCAGTGTACTCAGGGTCTTCAGAGTTCAAATGATGTGGGTTTATTTTTTGAGAGATACTATTTACAGCTTTGGTGTTTTGTTTTGTCAGTAAACTATCACATATACCTCTGTGGAGTCTGTCATATTAAAGGGTACCAAATACTATTTAGCAGAAATCCAATTTTTCATGATGAGAACACACTCAGCATATTCACCAATGACACATATTGGCCTGTGTCTACTCCCAGTTACACCTCACTTTCAGCAGTATGCCAGTGTTTCATTCTCCTCTCTATTTACCTTATCTCAGCAGGAGCACCATGGCTGCTGCACTGTGGGCTCCGAGCCACCGTGCTTCATTATTGCTTCACCTCCGTGGTCTCTGCTCCTCCTCCTGATCCTAGTCTTATACCTGCCTCCAGTTTCAAACAGCCTTCTCCCCCTCTGTTCGCCTCTAAGTTGATACATTTTTTCTCAATCGGTTTTTATTACTGCACATTGTCTCTCTTTTCTTCATATTACTTCTGTCATTACTTTTTCTCTACTTCTCTCAGCCATTTAACAGATAGGACATGTACTTCTCTAGTACTAAAATTCACTTAGTAATGTCATCGCTGTAAACACAGCAGCTCATCGCTGAGGAGACTAGTATCTTTGTGCAACACATCCAGCATACTGTGCCCAACCAGTCCAATTCTTTTTAGGCACAACTTTAAAAACCTTTTCTCACCAACCACAAAATAAGGTAACATCTGAGAGTAACTGCCAAAATGAGTTCTAGGTGCATGCTCTCCAGTAAAGTGAATGTTTTCACTTTTTTTTTTACTGGAAAAGATTCTAGCTAACTAAAAATCTGCCAGTGAAAAAACCCAATGAACATGGAGCAGACCGGTCACTCTGTCTACAGGACTTCCTGTCTGACTCAGTATGCAGTGATTTTTATTCTATCTTTATTCAAGATTTGATGATGACAGTAAAACATATGGTAAATCCAATCAGAATGTCTTCTGGTACTCTAGAATACATTCAACTGCTGAACTTTATACATTAGACAACATATATATGATGCTGTTTACAGCACGTTTCATTAAGTTGCATGCTACATGAACAAAGTTAGTGACAGAAATCCACTACTCATTTATTCATGTGAAAAATAAAGGAAAGCAAGCAAATTAGCAGACAAAATATTTTTAACGGTTGCCCTAATTTTATTTATTTAATCCTTTTGGGGGGTTTTTTTGTTTTTGTTTTTGTTTTTTTCCAAAACTGGTGAATATTTGGCAGCTTTTCCAAAGGTGGTGTCTCATGATAAGCTACCATGCCTTTTCTGAAGATGTCAGGTTTGCCCGGCTGCACCTGCCTCTCTCACCTCCCTCACTTTTTTTGTTTCTCGTCCTCGGCCCCTGATTACCACACCTGCTCCACACCTCTTGATTGTCACCAGCTGCACCTGTTTAGTCCTGCCCTATTTATACCCCGCTCTCCTGTCTCTCCCTTGCCAGTTCGTTCTCGTTCTCTGGCCCTTACATTATTCTTACCATTCGTCTGCCTTGTTTGTCCACTGTATGTTTGTTCTGATTCCCGTTGTCATACCCTGGACTAACAGAAGATCTTTACCTGGTACAAATTCACAGTTCTCTTAACTTCACCTGTCTTTCCTTACCCATGATATACAGTGGGTACGGAAAGTATTCAGAACCCCTTAAATTTTTCACTCTTTGTTATATTGCAGCCATATGCTAAAATCATTTTTCATTTTTTTCCTCATTAATGTACACACAGCACCCCATATTGACAGAAAAACAGAATTTTTTGACATTTTTGCAGATTTATTAAAAAAGAAAAACTGAACTATCACATGGTCATAAGTATTCAGACCCTTTGCTGTGACACTCATATATTTAACTTAGGTGCTGTCCATTTCTTCTGATCATCCCTGAGATGGTTCTACACCTTCATTTGAGTCCAGCTGTGTTTGATTATACTGATTGGACGTGATTAGGAAAAGCCACACACCTGTCTATATAAGACCCTACAGCTCACACTGCATGTCAGAGCAAATGAGAATCATGAGGTCAAAGGAACTGCCTGAAGAGCTCACAGACAGAATTGTGGCAAGGCACAGATCTGGCCAAGGTTACAAAAAAAAATTCTGCTGCACTTAAGGTTCCTAAGAGCACAGTGGCCTCCATAATCCTTAAATGGAAGACGTTGGGGACGACCAGAACCCTTCCTAGAGCTGGCCGTCCGGCCAAACTGAGCTATCGGGGGAGAAGAGCCTTGGTGAGAGAAGTACAGAAGAACCCAAAGATGACTGTGGCTGAACTCCAGAGATGCAGTCGGGAGATGGGAGAAAGTTGTAGAAAGTCAACCATCACTGCAGCCCTCCACCAGTCGGGGCTTTATGGCAGAGTGGCCTGACGGAAGCCTCTCCTCAGTGCAAGACATGACTGTTCTTGAATGGCCCCGCCAGAGCCCTGACTTAAACCCAATTGAGCATCTCTGGAGAGACCTGAAAATGGCTGTCCACCAACGTTTACCATCCAACCTGACAGAACTGGAGAGGATCTGCAAGGAGGAATGGCAGAGGATCCCCAAATGCAGGTGTGAAAAACCTGTTGCATCATTCCCAAAAAGACTCATGGCTGTATTAGCTCAAAAAGGTGCTTCTACTGAATACTGAGCAAAGGGTCTGAATACTTATGACCATGTGATATTTCAGTTTTTCTTTTTTAATAAATCTGCAAAAATGTCAAAATTCTGTGTTTTTCTGTCAATATGGGGTGCTGTGTGTACATTAATGAGGAAAAAAAAAAGAACTTAAATGATTTTAGCATATGGCTGCAATATAACAAAGAGTGAAAAATTTAAGGGGGTCTGAATACTTTCCGTACCCATTGTACATTCCCCTGAGTCATTACAAAAGAAGAAATACACACTCATCTGCTGACATTACCCTGTAACCAAGCACAGCACATATTCTGGTCTGGAAATAATAAGGTTTGTGGGAACACATTAATGTGATCACAACACAGCCAGACAGCTCTATTTGCTTATAGTAATTAAATGAAGATGACTGTTACTTTTTTTCAAATAGCAATATCTGTTCTCTCTTGTTGTCTTCTCTTGTGTCTGTCGATCCCATTCTTCTCAATGTGTATGGCTCGTCCACTTTGGCATTCTGAAAACTCTTAACCAGAAGAATCCTTACTGTCTGACCCCAGCGTCATCACATCACACACTCCATTGCCGCAGATTGATAAGGCCCTCAGAAACACACACACACATGTGTTGGTCTAGTTGTGACAGCACTGAGTTTGTATTGTTTGTGTCAGCGGCTTATTATGACCAACAGTAGCATGCTGCAGTTACATGATCTCTAGTGGCCAGAGTAATTATGACATGCACAAAGGAGGACGTTAGCTTACGCATTATTGAGTGTGTGTATATAACTGTGTGTTTATGACAGTGATCATGACACCACAATGTGAGTAATGTCAGGTCTGGTAAGCATGCTGCTGGAGAGGTCTTGAGTTCCATTCTAAGGTAACGTGTACTGTACATTGTGGTTTAGGTTGGAGGCCATGGTTCTCAATTGCCCTCTCCAGGTTGGGGGTGAGTTGCTCCCTCAGGTGGAGGAGTTTAAGTATCTGAGGGTCTTGTTCATGAGTGAATGCGGCAGGTTGACAGATGGATCGGTGCGGTGTCCACAGTAATGTGGTCTCTGTACCGGTCCGTTGTGGTGAAGAAGGAGCTGAGTCATAAGGCGAAGCTCTCAATTTACCGGTCGATCTACGTTCCTACCCTCACCTATAGCCACAAACTTTGGATCATGACTGAAAGAATGAGATCGTGAATACAAGTGGTGGAAATGAGTTTCCTCTGGAGAGTGGCTAGGCGCCCCCTTAGGGATGGGGTATGGAGCTCAGTCACCTGTGAGGAGCTCAGAGTAGAGCTGCTGCTCCTCCAAGTTGAGCGGAACTAGTTGAGGTGACTCGGGCACCTGTTTAGGATGTCCCCTGGACGCCTCCCTGGGGAGATATTCTGGGCATGTCCCTCGAGGAGAAGGCCTCGGGGCAGACCCAGGAGACGTTGGAAAGACTATGTCTCCCGGTTGGCCTGGGAATGCCTTGGGGTTCCTCCTGAGGAACTAGAGGAGTTGTGTGGGGAGAGGGAAGTCTGGGAGGCTCTGCTCGGACTACTGCCCCCGCGACCCGGTCTCGGATGAAGCGGATGAAGATGGATGGATGGATGGATGTTGGAGCCCTTGTTGGTAGAAAGACACACTGTGCATACAGTGCATGTACAAATACGCGCACACACACAAACATATACCCCCCCCCTCCAATTTGTTACTTAGACCAACTTAGACCAATCAGCCCTGCAGCCTACAGCAATAGTTAGACAAACCATAACCTGGAGCTTCCCGTACCCATAATCCAGTAGGCTGATGTGGTCCGTTCCACTTTGCTTTTCTACTGCATTTGTCCCTGTTTACATGAGAGCAGGGCTGCGCTCCTCTCACGTACCGCTGAGCGCAGAGCATGAAGTCAAGAACCACACTGCTTGGTAATCAGGGAGCAAAACAGTGAGCCAGTAGCAGAGACTGTATGAGCAGTTTATCACACAGATGTTGAACAAGCACAACACAAACTTGCAGACGTGTTGCCTTTGCCTGCAGTCCACTCACTGAGGTCCCTGTTTTACTTCTAAACCAGGGGGTGTATGTAACGTATCACATTACATACGTGTCATAACGTATGTAACGCTGATACTTGATGATATACCTGTATGTTCTGAGCCAGAATTATCACCTAGCTAGGTTTAAGCTGTACGTCCTACCTCGTTGGGCCACCTCCATACGGCATTAGCCTTGAATGTATCCAATAGTCACAGAAGTGGACCCTGCTCTGGATGGCAGCCTCTTTTCTCTCTGTCACTCTAATATCTTACTCTGTCACCCTGTTTCGCTTTGCTCATCTCTCTTCTTCACTGTCCTTTTCTGTCTCCCTCTCCCTGTTTCTCTTCATCAGTCTTACTCAGACACAGAGAAACACACAACAATCAAAGAAAAAAGACTGTGTGTGTGTGTGTGTGTGTGTGTGTGTGTGTGTTCAGGAGAGACCTGTAAAGGAGACAGTAAATGCATGTACTGTCTCTTGTGTGCCCTGCAGTGATGCCATGTAAATAGCTGGCCCTTCAGTGAACTGATGAGTGTGCCTCATGGCTGTGCACTCAAACGCACACATACAGACACACAGACCCTCCCAGAGCTCTCACTCCATTCTCCTCGGGTGTTCCACTTTCCTACAATGTTTCTGACTTTTAGTGGTAATGAAAATGAGCCAGAAATAGCTGACCTACTTTCAGTTCAAACTCTAATGACATGAAAAAACCCTGCTGCTGTGGTTTCCTTCATGACAGATGTATGATAGTTTAAAGGGTAAAATGCTAGGTTAAACTTCACTGAAACGGGGTGACATGCGACTTCTGATTTTAGACTGATCGTGTAAAATTTGGTGATTTCTAGTTGCATCACTCATTGATGCACTTCTTATGACAAAAACAGAAGTGAATGGGAAGAGAGCAGAGCATTTAGTTAAGCTCACACTGCATTGGACAACTAATGAGTGATGAGGACAGGTTAAACTTATTTTATTTATTAGTTTTTTGGTCTCATAGAATTACTTGTAAATCACACATTTCATTTTCACTGTCACACCACACTGCATAAACAAAGGTCACTAAGTATTTGCACAATGTTCTAGTTTTTCAGTTGTACATGCATCATTTAAATAATGGATTTAAATCTAAAACCAGAGAAAGCCACACCCAGGTCTTTACTGTCAGCATGTATGACAACATGAAAGAGCCTTCTTTGAGCATCACTGCCTGAGTACTGCTATCCAGACATCCTGACCTACCAGCCAAGGACAAAAACTCCTCATCTGATGCAGATTCACATGGGTGGCTGCAGGTTTGTGTCATCAACTGACTAGAGTGGCCGATCAGAAACACGCCACTGTATTCTTACTTTCAAACCTCAGAGACAGAGATATACAGTACCTTATTCAATTACTAATGGCATGAGTCCTACCTTTGGATGCGCTGTTTCATGTTATCTACTGGATGCTGCTGATTGTATCTGACTAAAACACACATTATTTTCATTTTGAGAGTAATTTGCACCCTCTTCTGCACAGGGTGTATATTCATTACCTTTTAATTACACAAATTGAACAAATCCTCTCACAGTCCTGGTACCGTTAGTGGTACTGTAATAAACCTCCAGCACTGCACTGTTTTATAAAACAATTGATTGCTTTGCCATTTCTTCCTATTGAACTAAACTGCACAATATTACAGACTCTCAGATGCACTTCACCCATGTTGAAGAGTTGGAATATTTTCACTGAAATGTCTCTCTGCAGTGTTTTGCTGTATTGACAGTAAAAATGGTATCTCGGTCCATCATGCAAGAACTTTTATCTGTCATGATTCTGTCCCGCCTGTTTCCGTTCTCGTGCTTTTATTTTGACATTACTTCCTGTTTTTGTTTCACCTCAGTTTCAGACTTTTTACTTTAATCAGCACTCATTGTTTTCACCTGCTTCTGATTGGTTGCACTTGTTTTCACCCCATTATAAGCAGCCGTCCCCCACCAGTAACCTGCCAGATTGTTCTCTCACTCCTGTGCAGACTTTCCAGTGTTCTTGTTTTTTGGTATTATCCTGTTCTGACCCCAGATTGTGTATTTTGACCATTATGTTTTGCCTTGCCCTCTTGCTTCGGACTGCCTTCTGTGAATGGATTATTGGTAGTGATGGCCATACGAGGCCCCATGAAGCTTTGAACCCTTTTGGACCATTGCTTTGAAAATTGGTTCGAAGCTTCATTCATTGAGCACATGGGTGACATCTGGTGGTGCAGTGGTTGTTGTGCAGCCTTGCAAAGGTGACACTGAAGCACCTTGCGTGTGCAAGTTTTGTTGTAATGTGGAAATTACTTAAATAAAGCTGAAATCTAACTTCATTTTACATGTGTCTGTTTTTCTTCCTTGCCTTATAAAGTATCTGAAATGAAATGTTGACTACCTAAGTAATCCTCCTTCTATAAGAACTCTTAAGAATATGAAATGGATTTATAATTATTCATCCCAAATTACACACTGGACAGAGCAAATATTTACAGGGTTCAATGAGGCTGTGGATGTAATTAACGTTCTGACAATATAATATAATACATTATTTGTTCTGACTGAGCTTGATGTACACTGGGTGTGCTTGTGACTTAGGCATTTTTATTTAAAAAAATAATAGTGTCTCCACAGTGAATGGTTTTAGACGATTACGCTTTTTTGAGACAACTTCCTCAGCTTTGGAGAACACCCTTTCACACGGCACAGAAGATGCAGTGTTGCCAGGAACTGTTTGGCCAGGTTGAACAGGTGTGGGTATGTGGATTTGTGCATCATCCAGTAACCTAAGGGGTCCTGTGATCTGTCCAGAGGAGGAGCAGACAGATATCACTGCGGATGTCATCTGCAGTAGCGTTCTGAGATTTTCTGGCATCTTCTGCGTCTTTGTCAAGAAGCTTCCACAGGTCAATGCCTGAAAATAAAACATTACAGGACATTTATAAAGCATTTAATTACAAACAAATAAATATATAACTACAAATGTGATTAATGGTGTACCTGTGGAAGCCATAGCAGGTTCTGGCTGTGCCAGCGTTCATGGTATGTCGTCATGAGGTGCGTTTCGGATTAAGACAGCACACGCTGACTTCAAGCGGTACACAGCTGCATCAGCGTTGGCTGGATTGTGAAAGCCAAGTGTTATAAGTATAAACCGTGTTTAGCTTGTGTGATAGAGCCGCTCACACATCTATCCACTGCATCACTAATTATCGGACTTCCCTCTCTTGACCTCTCGTTTTGTGAATTCATGGGCTCTGTAAGTTTGCTGGCTCTGACCCTGGACTGTGTTTTCAACCTGAGTGTGTGCATGGCATTTTATGTAATTTTCTGTATCATTTTGTTGTTCCGTGCTCTCATTAAAGAGACAGTTATTCACTTATCCTCGTCTGGCAATATAATTGAGTTCACCCTTGATATTATTGGCAGCTTCACGCGTCAATCCTGACATTATCTCAAGTGGTAGCTCTGTTCCTGAAGCACCTCTCAGAGTAGGATTTAGTATCTAGAAATGGGAACAAGAGTTCTGTGTATATCCAGGTGATATCAGTTTTAATCCTGAGGAAGCAATAGCAAAAGTCATTATAATCCATTTAACAGATGTTGAGACATCTCACTTAAAATCACATATGTAATCTAGTGGCCCTAGAGTCAGAGGCTAACTAAAGTCAGTAGGCTTCATCCTCAGGGGGATATGGAGTTTAGTATAAGTATAATATTACAATACCATGTATGTTTTATCCAAAGTAGTAAAACTGGCACCTGATTATGTTTAAGACATTTCACCTCTCATCCAAGAAACTTCTGAAGCTTCTTGGAGAAGAGGTGAAATGTCTTCAAGAAACTCAAGCACAATCAGTTGCCAATTTTACTACTTTGGATATACCATGATGTGGATGACTGACAATCTACACAGACCCGGTGCTGGTATTAGATGGACAGTCAAGGGCTCACCAACAGTCATAAGGACTGATTATCTGGAAGCCATGTGGAAACTGATGTCAGTTTCTTATTAATGGTATGTGCAGTACATTTCTCTGATGTGGAACTATGTCTGAGCATTTCCTGGAACAGAAATTAGGCCAGTGCATATGTTTCATTTTGCTCAAAGATTTTAAGCAGAAGGAAACAGCTAGCATAGCTCTGTCAGCTCTGTCCTATTTATACATTTTATCCTCTATATTTGATTCAACAAAATTCACATTGTATGTAAAATAGCATTTTCTCGTTAAATTTTGTAACAATTTGGAAGTTCAGTTCTGCCCAGTCCTCTGGCCCTTCCCTAACCTATGAGAAAACAGACAAGACTCCAAGGTCTATGTTATCAGCCCCCTGAACTCCCCGCCCCCGCCATTTATGTTAGCCCATTAGCATTAGCAAGCCTGATATGAGCTGAAAAAGTAATGTTGTATATGGATGGGCAGAGTCAGTAAACACAAGAGCTTAACAGTATTTTTACATTTGACAAACAGTAACCAGTTGTGAGAAACAGCTGTGCTGTTACTGACACTCCCCAGTTGAGACATGCACACACAACAGAGCCTCTCCTGCAGCGCTCAGCTACAACTCGGGTATCTGTACAGTGACTCTCTCACAGGGACATAAACAATCTTGTAGTGACTGTCAGGGCTCCACCAGACTCTCTCCAGTGGAGAAAAGTCTGACAGTGGCTTCTCATGCTGTTGGTTCCTGACTCTGTCCATGCTACACTATGAGCAGTGGTCAGTGTCTTCTGTGTCCACGTAGCGATGAAGCTTACTCCTCACTCCTCATTTGCATTTTTTAAAAATCTGCTTGAAAAGCACAATGTGGGTGTGTACTTGCCCTTTTAAAACTGTGACACCGCCAATATCATTGTGCCCTTGAGCCAGACACCTCACTGCGAACCCCTCTCAATCAAACTCTGAGTCCTCTATGAGGATATTTGAACCTATCAACATGCCTTGGCCCTGGTAATCAGCCAATTTAGCGATTAAATGAGCACAGTGAAAGGCAAGTGTCAGCAAAGCATGACCGGACAAATACAATCAGCCACAAATTAAAATGTGCCATGAACACACAGACACATGCATACATAGATGTACTGTTTATCGTGTTGACTTGTGTTTGGGGGCCTCATTCACACTCAGTCTCACTTTGCTTAAAACTTAAAACTTTGCTTATGGCGCTGAAGTGTCCATCGTCCTAAATAAGTCAAAAGCTGTTAGGGTGTGTGTAGGTCCATTAGTGAGGGAATCTGTGTAGCAGGCATGTATTAATTTTATATATGTATCAGCCTGAATCTGCACTGTACTGCATAGCAGCTCACCAAGCCTCATATAGACAAACTTGCTCTCCAAACAGAGGATGAATAATTCTTGCTGAGCCTCCTCCTCTTCTCCCCATTCTCTTCTCCACTCTCTACTCCTGCTCATCCTTCCCCTCCCCCTCCTCCTCCTTCTCCATCCTCTATTTTTTAAGGATAAGACAATTTTTGTTGGAAAGAAGCAGCAGCCTTGAGATGCTCTTCCTCCAGGCTGAGATGGATTTATGATGTGCTGTCATCGTGCACAGGGAGAGGGAGAGAGAATGAGAAAGCATCGTAAACATATTTTCCTCTTTCCTACCATAATTTGAGGAGAGGAGGGTAGAAAAGGAGAGCACAGCTGGGTGCTTTTTCATAATCCTGCTCACTGAAAATCGAAACAAGAAAACATCCTGATGCAAAAAGGTAAGGTGAGTGCAGCCTTGCCAAAGACATTCCTTCACTGTTACAAATAGAACTTCAGTGTGCTTAAGAAGGGCACAGTGCACTATATACTAACTGACCTTAATTGAACTTCAAAATAGAGTAAGAATTATTGCATGAAAGGATATTGTGAAGGGCTATAAGCCACCCACTCAGCTAACCTGGTTTAATTTGCTAAAAGAAAATGTCCTAGATGGGTTTTCACAACCTTTGTAGCTTGGCAGATCTTAACACACCTGAACTTGTAAGCTCTTTTCAGCAGTTGTTTGTGTACAGAATATGTTCAGTTCACATAAATGTGTTTGTTCTTTTGTTGTTAGATTTGAAAATGGTTTTACCATCCGTCAGGTTTGCCTGGCTGCACCTGCCTCTCTCACCTCCCTCTCTTTGTTTTTCGGTTCCTGATTACTCCACATTGCACACCTGCCACACATTCCTTAATTAACACCAGCTGCATTCACTTAGTCCTTCACCTTACTTATACACTTACTACTCCCTTGCCAGTTTGTCGCTGCTCTCAGGCCGACAACCAGCGCCATTCTCTTCATCATTTTTTTGTGTATTTATACCATCGGTTTTGTTTCCTTTTAGTCTGCCTATTCTGTTCCTCCCCTTGACCATCTCCACGGGCAGTTACCTCCGAACCATTATTCTACACCACCCTTCCGGCCTCCACCAGCCAGGTCGGTACACAGGTCGTCAGACTCCATCTGCTCACCGTCGGTTTTCTACTCTGTCTTCTCAGCCATTTGCCACCTCCACCGGCCAGCCCGGGAGTGACCCTAGCGTCTGCAGCTAGGCCGATACTGCATCCATAGACTGTTTGCTTGTTTTTCGATAGCTGATCAACACCCGGTCCTACTATTTCCCATATCTGTTTATTCTTCCTCTTCACTACACCTGTATATAGTTTGTATAGCACCAATAAATTTGCTTGAACTGATGTCAGCCATCTGGGTCCACTTCTTCACTCACTCACCCTCCAGAGAGTGAGTGTTCACAACACCATCCCACGAGACAAAGTTATCCAATTTGTTGTAACAATGCATAGAACCTTTTTTTGTAGAAATATGTTCTAGGTATCTAACAGCTCTCTGTTGTCAGTTGTTTTACTTAATGAATATGCTGGCAAGATAAGACTAACAGCTTCAGCATTTGTTAGATTTTACTGCTAACAACTCCAAAGCAATAAGTCAGACTGTTGTAGGGTGCAGATTAAGCCTATAGATCAAAGCAGTACATCTAAGTATGTATCAAAGTAATAGAAAACACACCCAAAGTCCTGAATTGCCTTTTAAATAGTATATTCTGTGTCTGTATAACCTGACATTTAAATGACTGCCCACTCCAACACAGCTGTACTATGTACTGTGAAGGCTTGCATGTCTAAAAATATGGCTTCAGTTTACAATATTCCCTTCAGATACCCTGACTTCATCAGAGAGAGGGCTTTTTGTCATTCAGATGTAGGTTGCTTTTACATTAATGTTCCTCACAGCTTCATTCAAACAAACCTGTGACCGGGACAGAGAGAGCCATGGTATGCATGGGATATTTGTGATATGTGCAAGACAGGACAGTATATCATGCCACATATAATGAATGAGTCCAGAGTTTTCTTACTACACCACTACATTTTCCAAAACAAAGATGCATGAGACACCTAGATTATATGTAAAAATATCCTGCATTGGTGACTGGTGCTGTGTTGAAAGTGATACTTAAATGTTAGGTTAATGCTAGGTATGACTTAGTAAGATTGCCATCAGGGTGCTAATTCAGACTTGAAGCTAACACGTTCATATGCCATCAGATTAATGGGAAGGAGTGCATGTCTGAGAGGGTAATCACCCTCTGCAGACTGTCACGATTAACAATGTGCCCTGACATTTTGAACCCTGTGATGTACAGTATACTTTTCTACAGGAGTCAATAGTGACAACAGATGTACTGTTTACATTCTCAGTTTGCACATGCATAATTGCACATTGACTGTTGACTGCTGCACATGCTGCTCCCATGCAGCATACACTCTATTACTTTCTGTTAAATATTTTTATTATACTGCTGCATTTGCTGCTTAAAATGCCTTAAATTTTGTGTTACTTATTTATCTACTTTATATTTCATTTGTATTTTGTGGCATTCATGTGGACGGCAAAATTTCATTGTACAGGGAACTGTGCATATGACAAACACTTTGACTTGACTTGAACAGATGTCATTATAATAATGTGCAAAAGGGTACAATGATTGTTATTCATTTGGAATATTAAAATAATTATACATAACATCTTTCTACACATTACCTACACTTTACTGCAGGATTGTTCCTTTGGCTACAGGCCAACACTGCACCCAGTGGCCTCCATTTACAGTATAGAGAATAATTGCTGTCTCGTAATAATGATCAGTATACATACACAATTATGACACTGTCTCGTTCTTTGGGTTTCAAGCAGTCTACACTCATGTTTGTAACCAAATTTAGATGTGGTTGGCTGACAAAATGTTCATTAACATGGACAAACAGAATCTACAGGGTTGCTTTCTCATAAAGGATGGGGACAAAATTACAAAATGTCTTTACAATATAAGATCCACTATGCCTCAAACATGACCAGGGAACTGGCTGCCATAATGATGACAAGCAACAATATATGTTGTGTTGATCCACTTTATTAGTGGAGAAAACAGGAAGAAATTTAACTAGGAGTGGAACAAAACATGTTTCTGACCATATACAGCAAGCTAAAGACAGGTTATTGGGTTATGTCCTTTACTGAGAGAAGCTCTGTGGCATTTATCACAAGAACAGAAATTGCACCTTGAATGCATGGACAGAAAAAAATGGTCAAATGAATCCACTTTTCTTTGGAGTGGTACATTTCTAAGAGAAAGAATCATTTGAGTAACAGTCACCAGTAAAGTTCTGACCTTGAAGTCTTTGAGGCTTAAATCAATGTATTTGTAGTGACTTAATGTAACTGAAAAAAAATTACGCTTGCCTAAAATGATTTAAAAACTGGAATTACGGCTTCGGGGTTGTTTGCCTCCGCCAACCAATCAATTTCCTGGGTACTGGTGTGAGGTCACCGACCTTGACCTTTGACCACCAAAATCTAATCAGTTCAACCTTGAGTCCAAGTGGAGACTTGAGCCAAATTCCCTAAGAAAATCCTGTTGTGGTGTTTTTGAGATCTCACGTTCACCAGAATGAGCCGTAAGGGGTGCGCAGACGGACAGACAACCTGAAAACATAATGCCTCCAGCTGCTGCTGTCACCGACAAGGAGGCATTAAAAGCTTTCATTTGTATTATTTATTACACTGGTAGGCATGCTGATACACACTGGAACTGAGTAGAATTATCTCACTGCAAAACCTGATTTTTTAAAATCACTTATCGTAATAAAACCTGCATTTGAAGCCACTACATGCCTGACTAAATGACTTATTAAAGCAGCACTTTTACCAGACCTCATCTTCTCCTTCCCTTTGTAATGCAGACAGATGAACTCACACGTCTCTCCAACAAACAAACAAACAAATAAAGAAAGAAAGAAAGGGGAAAAACACTATTCCAGCAAGCCATTATTTGTTCAGAATGATGGTTCCCATAGAAACAGGGGTGATGATAAATTAGCCCATTGGTGCTAAGGATTCCACTCACACACGTGTCCTGCCTGACTCACACTTTCTTTTCTGCCATCTCCATCTCCATTCAGTGGCCATTCCCACATGAATGTTTATCCAGAAACATTACTGCTATTGATAGAAAGTAAACAAACTGTACTCTTTAAAATGAAAGACACACATTAGACATTCAGTGTGTTTGGTTTTACAACACAAACCACCGATCAGCACATTTACAGAGACGGGAGGGAACAGCTGTGGCATATGGTTACAAATCATCCATATTATAGCGAGGACATATGGGTCATTGCAGTAACTACTTTGCTTGGCCAACAGCCTCCAGTTTGGCTTATTAGTCCTGTTTTTAAAAAAGCAGTATGTTGGGGGGCAGGGACAGCCACAGGAGCAGCTTCCCAAACTTGTAAACCCTCCAGCTAATTTAATTAAAGCTTTTGTGTCCACAAGGCTTCCCCAATATTAGCCAACCAAAAAAACAATGAGGCTATTGTGGCAAACTGTGGCTTTGGCAGTCCACACACACACAGATCTGCTCACAGACATCAGTGCCATGACCCCTTCTGGCTCCCACTCATTCCAAGGTCAAGACCTTTCCTTGAAATAGTATGGGTTAATTAGGTAAAAAAAAAAAAACCCTGGCTTTTACACTGGGTTGCATCATGCTGATGGCTGGAAATAATCCCAGAAAGAGCATAGACAGGGTAAGAGAAGTCAAGCTAAATGTTGGCTACATAAGAGCAAATACAAATAAACAATAAAGCAGCCTTTTCACCTTATTATGTTGAAATAGTATATGGAGATGCACAGGATGTTTCTCCCGAGCTTAACAGTGAAAAATGGCATTGTCTGCCAACAGGTAATAGGTACTATATGTTGTTGGCAAATCATACCCAGAAGACAAACTATAAGCAAATAGAGACATTGTAAAAGTGAAAATGTGGTTTTCTGCACTATCTTGCAAAATAGTGGGTGAATAGGGCGTATTTTGCACAGTTTGAAATAGATTAAAGCAAAATATTATTACACCAATAAACATCAGCAATAATTATCCTTAACAGCATTCATACTGTCCTTCCTAAATGTTTAGAATTGTTCATCTTTGTTCAGTAACTTAAACTAATTGCTACAGTAGCTCCTAAAAATCAAATGACTAGTATTAAAAAGGTGTTAAGAGAAATATCCAGAGGCAGTAGACAGAGTTACAGCTGTGGAAAATTATGCTGATCAACAAGCATGGCATGCTCGACTTCTACTCATCTCTACTGTTTTCACACCCTGTCTGCCGTGTCATACAGTAAATCAGCTCAGCTGTATATGTGGTACACACACTGCTTTTTAAAATACCTGCGCCCGAAGCCAACTTCATCTTCACCCCACCAACCAAATTTATTCATTATCAACAGTTTTTGCAAAGGGTTTGGCAGTGAACCAACCCTGAGCTAAAAAGCAACTTTGGACAGATGACAAAACATTTCCCTCTCTTTTTCCTCCAGGTATAGTTGGTACTCGAAGAAACATCAGTTGTAAAAAAAAAAAGCTTAAACTAACCGAATGCAATGTGTGTGTGTGTTTGTCTTATTTCTCAGTTGAGCTACCAGCTATACCGAGCTATTCATTGTCCTCTTAAAAATGATTATATAATCTAAATAATTCATACGCCATGCTCTGCATTAGTCTTTACATTTGGTGATTTTGGTGCCTCTGTCAGCTGCTCCTTGTATTAATCAGTAAATGAATGAAAAGCAGTGCGATCAAGAAACATAAACTAGTGGAAATCCACTAAAAACTACACTGATTTTGTAGGAGATTAATTTATAAAGTGAATATCTGGAAATGAACTAACTGAATTTGGTGTGAGACGTCAGCTGGTGAAAATCTGATAGAGTTCATCGAGTTCAGTGAAAATCAGATAAGCAAATAAGTCTACAAACGGAGGAGAGGACCAGCATGCCTGGCACACAGTGCACAGGGTGAACTGATACTTGCGGCTTCTGGCAGCCGTTGCTGTCCTGGCATCAGATACTGATAGTGTTACACTTCACGATCACCTTGAGGTCACTGTTTGACTGCTGTGTTCAGGATGCTTACAGCATGTCAGAGCATCACCTCAATTAGCATATAAAGTATGAAGGAGATCTCTCTCCCTCTGTGTTTTCTGACTCATCTGCCTCTCTCCTACAGCAATGCTCCCACTGTGGTCTCTCTCTGGGTCCATGCCTACATCGTTTTAGGGCCTGAGATGAAATTCATAATGTTACATTTCTGTGAGCACTTGAAGATCCAACCATCAGTAAAGTGTATCTCCTGCAGAATGAAATAGTCTAAGTTCTGATAATAAAATTTAAAGTGTGGTGACTCAAACAATGCAAGCTGCAATGCATGAAACTGGCACCCACGAGTGTTTGTGTGTTTTGTTCAACCACATGTATGATGATGTGGATAGTTCACAGCGACACAGTTTAGAATCGACTACAGACTCTGTTTACAAAAGACAAGTGACAGAACGAAACTTGGATCATCCAGACTGACAAACTAGAGCGTGATCTCTAGCAGGGGCTATGGAGACAAACATCAGATGTGACAATCAGCAGCAGAAACAGACTTTACATTTAACTTAAGTGACACTGGGATTTAAACTGAATGTTCTACCTGTGAGTGAGCAGCTGTAGGTCTATATGACACAAGCAGGGCACAGGATGGCCAAACTCTGACACATGCTGACCAGTCGCAGCTCCGTGCACAGCTGATGTGTTCACTGTTGCTAGTTGACATGTAAACCAGGACGAGCTCAGTTAACAATCAGTGCACACTGGGGTCGGTTTAACACTTTTGAGCAAAGAACATTTGTTTTCTTATAGCTTTGTGAGGCATTTGATGACTGCTTAAATATTTCTTGTTCTTATTTTTGGTGGAACCTGTCCCCTGTGGAGATTATGCCCTAGTTATGGCTATAACATTCACCCTATGACAAATGTCTACTTGTTGACACTGTTATTCTGCCACACCAGAGAATAAAGTCAGTCTAACATTTGACCACATAGGCAGTTACACTTTCCACGTAACCAGAAAAGTGTTTATATGACCCTCGAAACAGGCTACAACTTAACCATGCATGTCATAGGTGCGTTCTGATACTTCATCAAATAGCACTAAGCTCCTGTTAATGGGAAACTTTGGGGAGACAGGACTTCTTGTCCACCTCTCCCAATTAAACAATCCATTTTCTACCTGATCTTCAGGAATTAATGAATGGGCGTGCACCACAAATCAAAAGTAGTACAGTACATTCTTAAAGGGCACTTGTTGGCAGTGTCTGCTGAAGAAGGACAGAGTGCTTTTCTTTCACTGAGACTTGACCAGGATTTGCATCTGATTCAGCTGTTCAAATCCATCCAGTCACAAGATCGTCACACACAATCATGCTGTCTCCTCCCCATTGTTTTGCTATTGTCACAGCAGAGTGGATAGGGCAGAATAAAATGAAGTGGGTTCAAATTTAGGGAATAATTTGTGAATGGTGCTGCTTTTCTCTTCTTTTATTGAAAACAGTAGCAGGTGTGGATGGAGCTGATGCCTGCCAAAGTTATCAATTTCATAATAGTTATTAGTTCCCATAGTTCTCTGCTGGGCCTTTCAATCAGCACTGACTCTGGTACATTGATGTCTGAGCTCTCAACACACACATACACAACAGTGATTTCCACTTCCAGCAACTGGTGTGTGCTGCCACATTAAGTGGCGCACCATAAAGCCCAAATCTGTCCATTCATTCTCTGCTCCTTCTGCACGACAAACAATAACGGTGGCCATTTTAAATGCACAATTACATAGAAGTGCTCTTGGGCAGACGGGCTGATGGCACGCCACCGCACCCGCTCGGTTCCACTTGCTCAGGCCCTTGCATGTACAATTTCGTGGAGCAATGAGAGTCTCTTGACTGTCAGTATTTGTCTGAATGTGGATTTTCTTCAGTCAAAGAAACTTGTACTTTTTTGAGTCGCATTATCTAGCATCTAACCTGTGCAGACAAGAATGCTTTATAAAACATTAATTGTGTTTTTTGTGTCAGTGGTGACAAATAGAACACGTTCCTCACAATGGTTTAGTTACTGTTTTTAGGTGAATTGTTCATAAAGATTAAATCTGGCATGCTACATATTAAGACAATTTGTACATCTCTATTTTATTAACTATTTCACATAAGGAAACCTTGAAAGTAACTGGAACCTTCTTGTGAATACAGTACATCAAGGCTTTCAACTGGTTCAACAACTATTTCTTTTGTTAGTTAAGCTTCAGTGCATATTCAGAAAAATTAAAAACCATTTTACCAGGAAATCTGTTTGTTTGTTTTGAGTTTTGAACTTAATTTGTCATAATGTTAGGACCAACATTAGACATTTAAACTTTATATCTCTTCAGTGATTGCACTTCCTATTTTACAATGCATGTACCCTGAAAGCACAGCATGTGCAGCTCGTAGCATCTTGTGCGACCTTTGTGTGTCTGCATTAGGAACATATTCACAGTACTTTGTTTACAAAGAGGCCACAGAGGAGCATCTGGCAGCAGACCTACCAGACCTCCGTAATTAAAGTAACAATCATACAGTATGCTCCATACAACCGCTTAACAGACACGTGTATTGGCATCATTCTAACGATCGTGCATGCAGGTTTAGAATAATGGAACACCACAGATTCATTATGTCTAGTACCATCCAGAAAATGCTACTGCTTCAGTTATTATTATTATTGTGCTTCTTCATCCGTGCTGCGGCATCCTAAGAAATGCTTATCCATCCATCTCTCTCTCCATCCATCCATGTATATACCATGGCAGTCATCCAGACGGAGCTCAGTCATGCAGAAAACTGAATTGTTGTCGACGAGTTATTCTCAAACATTAGAGTGTTCAGGGGTAAAAGTCACCCTGAGGGCTGATGAGGAGCCATGTGTGTCAACAATCCTGAGAAGACATCCTCCTACTCCTACTGAATACATGGAGCTGGGCTCACCCAACTCTCATCGCATCACCACACACACACACACACACACACAGTAGTCCTCCTCCTAAGTATCACACACACGTACTGAGATGGGTTGCTAAAAGTAGAATCACTACTTCTCTGTTGTGTAGTTATTGCCTTGTAGATAACTAAGTTTGTGCTCCAATGAAACCACTAGACTGATTGTGTTAGACTGAAAAGTATAATATACCACTGAAATTAGTGACTGAATGAATGAGGAAAGTGAGAAACATGCAAGAAAAGAGAGTTCCATAAGAATGTATTGTAATATTATAATTATTTCATTATTTATCATTTAAATTATTCTCCATCATTTTAGATGCTGCAAATCTTTTTTTCTTTAATGGAAAACAAAAGACAACAGGTAATTCGTACATCCGGTGATGTAGAAACTGGTTTCGTAAAGCCAACTGTAAATGCACTCAGAGTTGACACTTTGGCCTTTGGGTGGCATCAAATAGGAATTCATAACTCAGTGACTAACGTTGTAGGTGCTAACCTTCTGAGCAGCTGAATGTGCTGTGTAAATGTTATGATTCTACAAGCGTAAGGGAAATTTTAGTCCTGTTGCGAGAGGAGAAGTCAGTGGTCACCGAAAACATCAGTTTATTACTGCACAAATATTTGTAAAATATAATGGCAATCTGGGCAGTAACATCTTTTTCTGGTTCAAACAAGCTGATGGACAGACTGGATTATCAACTGATATTGCACCAAAAATCTGATTTCCAGAAAAACATTTTGTCTAAAAGGTCTTGGCAGTTGATTAGATTCTTCTTTACTATCATATACATTGAATTTATGATAGGTCAAGACAGCACTGAAAAGTGTACCCTATATAAACAACAAATGAGCCAGCTTGAGAAGGCTGTTTCTGCCCGTTTGCCCTCTACTCCAATCCTGCAGAAATGCCATGATTACACAAAATCTAATACTTGTCAATTTGCTTCTGTATTGTAGATGATGTTGATGCTGTTTCTCCCTGGTTCCAGAAGCTTAAACCAGTCTTGGCAGATACTTCACCACAGGGGAGGCCTTTAGTTTGTAATCAGTGCACTACTGCTGCAGTTCCTGTAGAGCTCAGGACTGTAAGTGATGCCGGTGGTGTTTATACACTGTTCCTTGGTGGATTAGCCCCAGAGCCATCCTGAAGTGACCCACATCATCACCACCAGACCCAGACAACAGGCCCAGAGGACATTGTGAGACCAGGCCGGATGGAGAGGAGGGAGGAGTCAACTCAAGCTTTGTGAAGAACAACTAATAAGGTTACTTTGGTTTAATCAAATCATATTTATCATTACAAGAATGTTTCATTATTAATAGCAGTGTGGAGAAAGCACTCTGGGAAAATAATAATACTGATTAATTATAAAACAATACACAGTGTATTTTGAAAAATGGGTATGAACAAGAAAGGCAATAAAACTTGAGCACATACTGCATCAGCATTTGCATAAAGCAGTAATTACCTCATGATTAAACTGACTGCCACAGGTGATGTGTTGCATCACTCACTTCTTTATTCAGTCAGGGTTTCTCAATGCTTTCTGTGATGCAAAACACCTGATATTGTTTCTGAATGAGAATGAGCTTTTTGATTAAATCTCTGATTTGCCATGTACAACTGGCTGTCACCCTAATACCTGGTGTGAAGTTCATCTTGTTACCGGAAATAAGACGAGACGCGAGAAGGACAAACGGCTACCTTGACCCATCACATATCACATCAAATTCTGAAAACAGACATTTTAAAACATGCAAAATATGAACTGCAACAGGTCAACACAGGCAGTGCATGAAGTAATAATGAGAAGAACAAGATCGGATGATTGCTGATGGGTGAACAAAAGCCTGCCAAGGAGAGGAGGGAAACTTTTAGAGAGTTTGGCAGGTAGGAGCTTTGGAAGGCCAATAACAACTCAAATGATTTACTGAAGCTGTCAACAGTTAATATTTTATGCTAGTTTTTATCTCAAAATCTGAACTTTTCCACTATCAAGGAATGATGGTATAACACAATGGCTATCACAGATTATTATGTGCATTACTAGTTGCATTCCTTTTCATTATTCAGTCCTGATCTGTGTCTTCCAACAACTCCAAACTTTTTACGCCCTCAAGTCAAAACCTCTGCATTTATGTTATGTACTGTATATAACAAGAAAAAATATATTTTTATATTAAGATCCTTAACAGAACACAAGGGTTAATGGACTATAGTGTATACAATGTAGAAGACTTTGCATGTATAATGCCTGACTCTACAGACTGTGCAGTTCCTCTCAGCACAACAAGGCATTTTTCTATTCATTGATTTAGTTATATCATCCACAGCTTTCATTTCACTAGGTCAGTCATAGCTCCCATGGTTTGAGCAGCAGCAACAGGCAGCTGTTTTCTGTAAAAGCTCTGAATCTGTTTTCTATTGAAGATTTTTACAGTAAAGTTCTAACTACAGATACAAAGTTAGCTACTAGCTGGTGAACACAGTTAAGCATCTCCCAAAAGCTGCTGAAGACCAGAACAGAACTGAAAGGCCACTTTTTTGCTACACCTACATATACAATTTCATGTAATACAGTACAAATGTTTTTTCAGAAATTCTACTTTTAGGAAAAGTAGAGTAGAGTAGAGTAGAGTAGGTACTTCATTGATCCCACAGTGGGGAAATTTCTGTGTTACAGCAGCAATAGAGAACAACCAACATAACACCATACCATATCATACAGAACAGACACCACATAACAGACACATAAGAATAGAACTTCATAAAAACACTGAAAAGAACACAAGGACACAGCTGCTGTAACTTTCTGCCACTCCGCACAGTGCAACAAAGAACACTTAGTCTTAAAATAAACAGTTACATAAAGGCAACAAAGCATCAGAACCGATACACACAAGTAGTGTCATCAGAACATTACTTTTTACAGAGCACAAATAAGCAAATCAAGGCACCTAAAAACAGGGCAAAGCAGCACTGGAGAGAATCAGGAACAGCAGTAGAGACAAAACAACAGGCATTAGCCTACATTAGGTCCAGAGTTTTATTGCTCTTTGTGTGGAAGGGTGGCAGAGAGGGGGGGAGGGGGGAAGCATGGTTTAATGTCCTCAAGATGGGGATTTGGGCCTGCCAGTGTTGTGTCCACCGCCGAGACACCGTGTTTTCCGTGCGCATGCACGTAGCAGCATAGCCGCCCTGGGGATTTGTGAAGAACCGTCACCACAGACCACAGATCCAGGACTCTCGGTGAAGCACGGAGGGCCGCTCCTCCTGTACCCCCGGGCCGCCCTCCCTGTACCCCCATTGCAGCTAGCTCATCCATTCCGAACAGAGCCCATACCTCCGTTTCCTCCCCCAGCGCCTCACTCCCACCTCTCCCGTCACAACACCTCGCATCCCCAATAGTATATAATAGTAGCTGCCACTTCTCTCTCACGAGTGTTCTAGAGGGTAAAATCTATGGTGTTATGTGATGCAAACAACCACATCATACATCTTATCACGTGGCCCATAGGTTACTGAATGTGATAATACGAGCACAGTGCTTATGCCTGCCAGGTAGAGCTAGCTAGCTGACATGTTAGCAGGTCATCACATCTCCAAAAATGTTAGAGCATATTTCTCAACTGACATTACTTGGATAGATTGATCACATATTCAAAAACTAGATAGCTATATTCTCACCTGAAAAGGTGTCAAAACTTACTAAAATGGTATAATAACAGTCCTAGGATGAAGCTGATAACAGCTTTGAGCCTGCCCTGCCCACACTGTGGGCCTATTACTTTTTCATGCGGCTTCACTGAAACAACCAGCTACACTGTGGGGGACCATCTGCAGTGGAAAACAAAGCACCTTATACCAAAAGTAAGCTGAGTTGACCCGGTAGCCAGTGATTGAAAAGAGGCAAAAGTTTTTGGGTTGCCATGCATACTGTACATCCGTATGGCCCATTCTTATGAATGCAATATTTCAGAAATGCCTTAAGAGAACTTCTTCAAAGTTAAATAATTTCCCATTCACCCATTTGTGCTGAAGCATGGAGGGCCCCTCTTTCCGTACCCTCGTTGCCATTCCGCCAGCGCGGCTAGCTCATCCATTCATCTCAGATGGGAGCGGACCAATGGCGAACATGGCTCATACCTCCATTTTCTCCCCCAGCGCCTCACTCCAGCCCCGCAGTCCCACCTCTCCCGTCGCACCACATCGCATCCCCATGGAAAATCCCCAGCAGCTCACCACAAGGAGCTCGGAAGGATTGCTGGCATTGATGACCGACTATTGGCAAACAGGGTCCTCCCCAGGCAGACTCAAAACCTCGTAAAAAGTATAAAAACATAATGCAAACGCAATAAAACTTGTATTCCTGGTAGCCCAACTCCCAAACGTTTACGGGAAAACATAACACCACAAAAAGCAACACAGAAAACCTAGAAAACTTGAAATAAAAAACAAATAGAGCGAGAGCTGCTCGGGACAGCTGCTGCTCTGCGAGACATTACTCCAGAGAAATAAATATCATCAAGTTAAGTTAGGTTTCATAGTTTATACAATTCTATGGTACTGTTCACTATCATGGACCTTTGTATAGCTTTCCGTGGTAAAGGACTCAGATCACTGGTCCATTTTATTCCAACATACAGGCAGAAACTTAAAGTTGCAAAGCCTGTGGTCAAAACAGTGAAGAGCTGCGCTGAGGAGGCTAAGTCAGAGCTACAGGCCTGCTTTGACTGCACAGACTGGAGTGTATTTGAGACTGCAGCTGGATGAACTCACTGACACTGTCACATCTTGTATCAGCTTTTGTGAGGATGTGTCTGTGCCCAAAAAGTCCTTCTGTACATACAACAACAAGCCCTGATTTACATCAAGACTCAAGCAGCTTCATCATGCCAAAGAGGAGGCCTACAGAAGTGGGGACAAGACTCTGTACAGCCAGGCAAGGAACACACTGACAAGGGAGAATCAGAGCAGCAAAGAGGAGCTACTCTGAAAAACTGAAAGCTCAGGTTTCAGCCAGTGACCCCTCGTCTGTGTAGGGGAGCCTGAAAACCATCAATGGCTATAGAAAACCATCCCCAACCTGCTGTGGAGGACCTTCAACTACCAGATGACCTGAATGTGTTCTACTGTGGGTTTGACAAACAACACCCCCCCACCCTCCCCACCTCAGACCCAGCAGCTGCTTCCCCGACAATCACCATCCTTCTCTCCAGCCCCCCACCTCTAACAATCTGTGAAAAGGATGTGCGTGGCCTCTTTAAAAAACAAAGGATCAGAAAGGCACCAGGCC
>NW_018128110.1:437761-441454 GCF_001952655.1 Monopterus albus | reverse complement strand
CCTCTTATCTCGGACTGCCCATGTGTATCGGCTTATCGGACTTTCTATACGGACTACGCACTTTGGATTCCCCTGGATGTACGTGTTTGCTGGCTCTGACCTGGGACCGATACTGACCGTGAGTTTTTGTTTCCACCGTGTCTTGTATGGTTTTTTGTTTAGTTTTAGTTCTCTTAATAAAGAGACGGTTTTTGTTTTACACTTCCTCGTCTGGCCATTTAATTGAGTTCACAACACTTTTCGGCCACATTACGCGCGCCGTTTCTGACAGACAGTATGACTGGACAATGACCCTCAGTGCAATACCTGAAAATATACACTTTACAGATGTTACAGATCCATAAAGGTCTCTATTTTTAAGTACTCATTTTAAGTATCTCATTTCAATGAACATTCTATTGTCTGTCTGCATTGGTTCCTGCCTGTTTATACTGCTTATTTTGCACTATTTGCACTGTTTGTTGCTTGTTAATACTGCTTGTTTTGTTATCTTACACAGCCTTATGCTGTTTACTTGCCCCTTGAATGGGGATATGCACATTGAGAGCTGATGTACCAGAGTCAAATTCCTTGTGTGTCCGACACACCTGGTCAATATAGCAGATTCTGAGATTCTGTTAAAACAAAACTATATTTCAAACAAATCTGAAAATGCCATTTCATTTTACTTCAATGAAATACACCAGCTGCTATTTAAATTTAAAAAAATATACTAGGAAAAAAAGAAAAAAGTTACCCAATTAAAATAATCTTCAGAAGATCAGCCAAATTTTAAGGCAAACAGAACACTCCATTCAGTTTAAACAAATATTCCAGATGCCCTGTGTTTGAAATAAGAGTTAATTACCAATTGTATCTGCTGCCACTGAACCGGGTTTTGTTCAGGCACACCTGCATGGCACCCTCATCTCAGGTACTTGTTTGTGCTAGGACAAGACCTGGACAGATGAAGTGTTGAAGTACTTAAGAATCACTACCAGGGACAACTCAGTGTCTGCTGTACTGATTTGCTTTCTAAGGCATTTTAATATTCATGATCCTGATTTTTATATGGTGTTTATGTTTTATAATAAGTATGCTTGTTCATGTAGGCAACCAATAAGATTACACACAAAATACACAGCCAACTGTTATGAGAAAGTAATCAAACTGAGTGAACACACAGCTTTTACAACTTAGTTCTGAGTAAATGTACCAGCCTCATATTGTGTTTGCTTGAGTTGCTTCATTTTAGTGGGCTGACTGTCCAGGCATGAAAGTTGGCACTGGGAAGCTGCTACTCTAAATATTGCTGTTCTCCTTAATATATCCATGTGTGGGTCTGAGCAAAAACAGGGGCAAGGAGGGGCTCTCTCATTTTGTGTTTAATATTTAAAATGTCCTGCAGTTATGATCTGGGGCTTTCGCATTCTGGGCCTGAGTCCTCACCCTTGTGTGCCCTTGTTAACTGTCATCAGATGAAGAGAATTGTATACATGACCGGCACTTTGAATGTTTTAGGAAACAAGAAGCCACAAATATAACCTACTGATGTATTTTCTTATCACCAACAGCTAGCTTAACCTGAGTAATAGCACACATTACTCCAAAACCCATATTCTCTCATCCTAAATAAGCATTACCATAGGGAATATGGGATATATGGCAGGTGTACCAAGAGGCCACAGTCTGCCTCGTGTGTGTGTGTGTGTGTGTGGTTAGGTTTAGGCTACTATAACACTTAGGTTTAGGTTGGAGAACAATACACAGTGTATTTTGAAAAATGGGTATGAACAAGAAAGGCAATAAAACTTGAGCACATACTGCATCAGCATTTGCATAAAGCAGTAATTACCTCATGATTAAACTGACTGCCACAGGTGATGTGTTGCATCACTCACTTCTTTATTCAGTCAGGGTTTCTCAATGCTTTCTGTGATGCAAAACACCTGATATTGTTTCTGAATGAGAATGAGCTTTTTGATTAAATCTCTGATTTGCCATGTACAACTGGCTGTCACCCTAATACCTGGTGTGAAGTTCATCTTGTTACCGGAAATAAGACGAGACGCGAGAAGGACAAACGGCTACCTTGACCCATCACATATCACATCAAATTCTGAAAACAGACATTTTAAAGCATGCAAAATATGAACTGCAACAGGTCAACACAGGCAGTGCATGAAGTAATAATGAAAAGAACAAGATCGGATGAGTGCTGATGGGTGAACAAAAGCCTGCCAAGGAGAGGAGGGAGACTTTTAGAGACTTTGGCAGGTAGGAGCTTTGGAAGGCCAATAACAACTCAAATGATTTACTGAAGCTGTCAACAGTTAATATTTTATGCTAGTTTTTATCTCAAAATCTCAACTTTTCCACTATCAAGGAATGATGGTATAACACATATGATATGGTATGATACATAAAATTATTTTAACAGGGATTCTCAAACTTAACAATCAAAGGTCTGAATCTGATTTCTATTCAAGGTCAAAGGTCCAGAACAATTGGTGATAAGACAATGACTTTTATTGAACTTGCTCATAACTTACAAGCAATGCATAGTCAGCAGCCACTTTATTAGGTACATCTATAAAATTGTATGCAATTCTACACTTCCGCCTTAACATCTGTGTTTATGAAGCATGTGCTTATGGGCCTGAGTCCTGTAAACTCACCCTTGTGTGCCTTTGGTAATTGTCATCAGATAAAGAGAACCATATCCATGACCGGTATTTTGGATGTTTTAGGAAACAAGAAGCCAAAAATATATCCTACTGATGTATTTTCTTATCACCAACAGCTAGCTTAACCTGAGTAATAGCACACATTACTCCAAAACTCCTATCTCTCATCCTAAATATGTGTTACCATAGGGAATATGGGATATATGGCAGGTGTACTAAGAGGCCACAGTCTGCCTCGTGTGTGTGTGGTTAGGTTTGTGTGCACAAATGGGTGAATGGGAAATTATTTAACTTTGAAGAAGTTCTCTTAAGGCATTTCTGAAATATTGCATTCATAAGAATGGGCCATATGGATGTACAGTATGCATGGCAATCACTGGCTACCGGGTCAACTCAGCTTACTTTTGGTATAAGGTGCTTTGTTTTCCACTGCAGATGGTCCCCCACAGTGTAGCTGGTTGTTTCAGTGAAGCCGCATGAAAAAGTAATAGGCCCACAGTGTGGGCAGGGCAGGCTCAAAGCTGTTATCAGCTTCATCCTAGGACTGTTATTATACCATTTTAGTAAGTTTTGACACCTTTTCAGGTGAGAATATAGCTATCTAGTTTTTGAATATGTGATCAATCTATCCAAGTAATGTCAGTTGAGAAATATGCTCTAACATTTTTGGAGATGTGATGACCTGCTAACATGTCAGCTAGCTAGCTCTACCTGGCAGGCATAAGCACTGTGCTCGTATTATCACATTCAGTAACCTATGGGCCACGTGATAAGATGTATGATGTGGTTGTTTGCATCACATAACACCATAGATTTTACCCTCTAGAACACTCGTGAGAGAGAAGTGGCAGCTACTATTATATACTATTGGGGATGCGAGGTGTTGTGACGGGAGAGGTGGGAGTGAGGCGCTGGGGGAGGAAACGGAGGTATGGGCTCTGTTCGGAATGGATGAGCTAGCTGCAATGGGGGTACAGGAAGAGCTGCCCTCCGTGCTTCACCGAGAGTCCTGGATCTGTGGTCTGTG
>NW_018128110.1:427555-432905 GCF_001952655.1 Monopterus albus | reverse complement strand
ATGGGGGTACAGGAGGAGCGGCCCTCCGTGCTTCACCGAGAGTCCTGGATCTGTGGTCTGTGGTGACGGTTCTTCACAAATCCCCAGGGCGGCTATGCTGCTACGTGCATGCGCATGCAAAACACAGTGTTATGTCACATGGTGGTCACACAACTCAGGCCTGTCAAATGTGTGCCATTTAAGTTTGGTTAAGTATATAGAACAAAATTTCCCCCAGGTGAATGCAAAAATCACAGGTCTGTGTGTGAATGCTCTTCTCCACTAGTTGATTCAACAGATTCTTCACTACAGCTATTTCTATGTTCAGTGGCAAAAAAGGCCTTCTGAAACAGCACTTCTACAGGGCAGTGAAACTCTCCACCAACACCATGACAAATGAAATTGTTTTAGGTGGGTTACCAGCTGCTTAAGCCGGGTGAAGGAGTTTTCATTGCAGCATTTACAGGCTGGCACCCTCCAAGCTGCTGAACAAAATAGGTCCTCAGCTCGATCTTATTGGCAAGGGAGGAGATAGAATCTAAATTTGAACAAAACAGCAACAAACCAAGGAAGGTCAAATCATTACAGAGGGCCCAGTAAAAAAAAGACTAACCACAGGACAGCAGATCAACCCAAAGAAGGTGAAACATCACAGATGATCAGAATGAGATGGAGAAACCAGCACAAGAGAACTTAATGGACTTGATAGGGCAAGAGCGCAGATGAAGATGAAACTGACATGAGTACAGGACCAGGAAGGACAGACAATAAAAACTTATCCAAACGATTCAAAGGACTTTATGAGCTGCCGATTACTTCATGGCAAGCTGCTTGGCTCCTTCTGGGTAGTTATGAATAGAACTAAACTGGAACTAGAAAAGCTTGTCAGCTTGTCAAGATGGACAAAAATGTTAAAAAATAAAAAGCAAACAGAAGTGGAGCTAGCATGGAATAATTCAGGAAATGCAGGCATAATAGAGACAAAGAAGTGAAAGTGACATTTTGTAAACAATATGTTCCTAGTTTACAGACCCTGCTTTGTTTTTATAGGCATAGTTGTGCTACCATGCAACAGTAGAAAAAAAAAACCAGCAGAAAAAGACCAAACACACAGGACAGCAGAACAGATCAAAGAAGGGGAAACCTACACAAATGATGACACACAAGACAGAGATGCCAGCACAAGAGGATTTTAACACTAGAACCACCAACAATGCAATATCTTCTAGAACCGCCGGGAGGTCATTTTGACCTCGCACCACTTCAGGCTTTATAATTGCAAATTAGAAGTCTATTACAGGAATGTTTGGTCTTTTTTTTCAAAATAGCATGTAAAAATGGATGAAATAATTAAACATCAAAATTTTATTTCTTTTATTTTAGCAATATAAAAATATAAATTCACTTCAGTTAAACTAGTGGTTAGCAATATAAAATAAAATATGAGAAATTGGTCAAACAGATAAAAACATTAACATTGCTCATAAACACTGAACATTACAATAATAACAGTCCATTGCTTTCATGAGAAATGAACATGAATTCAGAAATATTTACAAAGAAAGAGAGCCTTGGTCAAAAATGTTTGGGAACTACAGGCCTATTCCGCTCCAAGTTCTGCCACACAGCTTACTCACAACCAGCACAAACACTGAAGGCCTTGATAGTACACTGACCACAAACAGGTCGCCGGCACTTGACGCACAATTTGACAGTTTTGTTTTTATTGCAGTGCATTTTGACTGTACACTGCCTTTACTTCTCCTGATGCTGCTCTACCACTGTTTGAAGGGGCAGTGGCACAGTCTCAGTTGCCTCTTTCATTTGCATGTGGTCACTGCGTAATTCCTTACACAACTGCAGAAGGAAGTTGCGCCTAGCAAGTTTTGCTTTTGTGCAGCTCCGGTAAATAATGCATACATTGATGCCAGCCAGGTCCAACATGTTATAGAAGACGACGACTGCCCATCTGTGGGTGGTGGCTCTTGTGGAGTATTGTCTGATCATTTTATCCAGGACGTGCATTCCCACCTTGGTCTTGTTATAATAGTGCACTGTGTCTGGCTGTCACTTTCCACGTCCACCGTCTGGTGCATTGTGCTGAGGATGCACACATTTTTGTTCACCTTGCCCTGATATATTGTGATATATTGTCACTCTTCATCACTTTGATGTCATGCAGTAGTGCTTTCTGATGCACAGAAGATGAGTAAACGCCTGTTTTTGTTCACAGTGCCTACCAGGCTGGTGTTCTTTACTAGGAATTTATGAACAAGGGGGAGTGATGTCAAAAAGTTGTCTGTAGTTTGATGTTTCTCCCCTTGCCTAGGTAAGGCCGCATCAGGTTCATCACTACACTCCATTCATTTTGTATCTTGGTTGCCTAGCAACACCTATTGTTAATTTAGAAATGTATGTGTGTGTGTGTAAGAATGGGGGAATGTGAGGCATTACTGTAAAGTGTTTTGAGCTGTGTGTCTGACTGGATATATAATGTACAGTGCCTTGCAAAAGTATTCGGCCCCCTTGAACTTTGCGACCTTTTGCCACATTTCAGGCTTCAAACATAAAGATATAAAACTGTAATTTTTTGTGAAGAATCAACAACAAGTGGGACACAATCATGAAGTGGAACGAAATTTATTGGATATTTCAAACTTTTTTAACAAATAAAAAACTGAAAAATTGGGTGTGCAAAATTATTCAGCCCCTTTACTTTCAGTGCAGCAAACTCTCTCCAGAAGTTCAGTGAGGATCTCTGGTAAAACCACTCTTTTTTCTCTTGACTAATGATGATAAATAGAATCCACCTGTGTGTAATCAAGTCTCCATATAAATGCACCTGCACTGTGATAGTCTCAGAGGTCTGTTTAAAGCGCAGAGAGCATCATGAAGAACAAGGAACACACCAGGAAGGTCCGAGATACTGTTGTGGAGAACTTTAAAGCCGGATGTGGATACAAAAAGATTTCCCAAGCTTTAAACATCCCAAGGAGCACTGTGCAAGCGATAATATTGAAATGGAAGGAGCATCAGACCACTGCAAATCTACCAAGACCTGGCCGTCCCTCTAAACCTTCAGCTCATACAAGGAGAAGACTGATCAGAGATGCAGCCAAGAGGCCCATGATCACTCTGGATGAACTGCAGAGATCTACAGCTGAGGTGGGAGACTCTGTCCATAGGACAACAATCAGTCGTATACTGCACAAATCTGGCCTTTATGGAAGAGTGGCAAGAAGAAAGCCATTTCTTAAAGATATCCATAAAAAGTGTCGTTTAAAGTTTGCCACAAGCCACCTGGGAGACACACCAAACATGTGGAAGAAGGTGCTCTGGTCAGATGAAACCAAAATCAAACTTTTTGGCAACAATGCAAAACGTTATGTTTGGCATAAAAGCAACACAGCTCATCACCCTGAACACACCATCCCCACTGTCAAACATGGTGGTGGCAGCATCATGGTTTGGGCCTGCTTTTCTTCAGCAGGGACAGGGAAGATGGTTAAAATTGATGGGAAGATGGATGGAGCCAAATACAGGACCATTCTGGAAGGAAACCTGATGGAGTCTGCAAAAGACCTGAGACTGGGACGGAGATTTGTCTTCCAACAAGACAATGATCCAAAACATAAAGCAAAATCTACAATGGAATGGTTCACAAATAAACATATCCAGGTGTTAGAATGGCCAAGTCAAAGTCCAGACCTGAATCCAATCGAGAATCTGTGGAAAGAACTGAAAACTGCTGTTCACAAACGCTCTCCATCCAACCTCACTGAGCTCGAGCTGTTTTGCAAGGAGGAATGGGCAAAAATTTCAGTCTCTCGATGTGCAAAACTGATAGACATACCCCAAGCGACTTACAGCTGTAATCGCAGCAAAAGGTGGCGCTACAAAGTATTAACTTAAGGGGGCTGAATAATTTTGCACGCCCAATTTTTCAGTTTTTTATTTGTTAAAAAAGTTTGAAATATCCAATAAATTTCATTCCACTTCATGATTGTGTCCCACTTGTTGATTCTTCACAAAAAATTACAGTTTTATATCTTTATGTTTGAAGCCTGAAATGTGGCAAAAGGTCGCAAAGTTCAAGGGAGCCGAATACTTTCGCAAGGCACTGTAAATATAATATTAAACACCCTGTCTGCTGACAGTCATCAACTCTTCTCTCTAGTTGTCCTTGACCAGATGTAGCCTGCAGAATCTCATATGCAGGCCTAAGCATTCAACAATCTAACTAGCCACCCTCTCTCCACTAACATTTATAATACATAAAGTATCTATCCAATATCTATCTGACTAAAAATACCTAACACAACCTACAGGCAGAAACTTAAAGCTGCGAAGCCTGTAGTCAAAACAGTGAAGAGCTGGACTGAGGAGGCTAAGTCAGAGCTACAGGCCTGATTTGACTGCACAGACTGGAGTGTATTTGAGTCTATAGCTACAGACCTGGATGAACTCACTGACACTGTGACATCTTATCTTCAGCTTCTGTGAGGATGTGTGTGTGCCCAAAAAGACCTGCACATACAACAACAACAAGCCCTGGTTTACAGCCAGACTCAAGCAGCTTTGTCGTGTCAAAAAGAAGGCTTACAGAAGTGGAGACAGGACTCTGTACAACCAGGCAAGGAACACAATGACAAGGGAGATCAGAGCAGCAAAGAGGAGCTACTCTGAAAAACTGAAAAAACTCAGCCAAAAAACAAAGGATCACAAAGGCACCAGGCCCACATGGTGTGACCCCCCTCCTGCCTGAAAGTTTATGCTAATCAGCTGGCCCCCCATCTTCAACAGGTCACTAGAGCTGTGTGAAGTCCCCTCCTGCTTCAAATGCTCCACCATCATCCCAGTCCACAAGAAAACCCCCATCAGTGGACTGAACGACCACAGACCTGTCACCCTGACATCTGTAGTTATGAAGTCCTTTGAAAGACTGGTGTTGGCCCACCTGAAGGACACAGTAGACCCCCTGCTAGTTAACATGGCATTGCTTTGCATCCTGCAACACCTCGACTCCCCAGGGTCCTATGCACTGGCCCTCTTTGTTGACTTCAGCTTGGCATTCAACACCATCATCCTGGACATCCTCCACTCCAAACTGACCCAGCTCACTGTGCCTGTCCCCACCTGTCAGTGGATTACAAGCTTTCTGACAGACAGGAAGCAGCAGGTGAGGCTGGAGAAAACCACATCCAGTACCCAGACAATAAGCACAGGCGCCCCCCAGGGATGTGTGCTCTCCCCTCTGCTGTTTTCACTCTACACCAGCAACTGCATCTCAAAGGGCCCGTCTGTCAAGCTCCTTAAGTTTGCTGATGATACAACGGTCATTGGTCTCATCCGAGACGGTGACAAGTCCGCC
>NW_018128110.1:423567-427020 GCF_001952655.1 Monopterus albus | reverse complement strand
TTGGCAGCACTGTATCAGCAGTAAAGTCCTACAAGTTCCTGGGCTCCACTATCTCCCAGGACCTGAAGTGGACGTCCAACATCAGGACCATCACCAAGAAGGCACAGCAGAGGATGTACTTTCTGCGCCAGCTCAGGAAGTTTGACCTGCCCCAGGAGCTGCTGATACAGTTCTACAGAGGAATCATTGAGTCTGTTCTCTGCACCTCCATCACTGTCTGGTTTGGCTCAGCAACCAAACAGGACAAGTACAGACTTCAGCGGACAGTGAGGACTGCAGAAAAGGTCATTGGTGTGAGCCTGCCCTGGACATGTACACCTCACGGGTCAAAAGGAGGGCAGAGAGGATCACTGCTGACCCCTCACACCCTGGATACAATATGTTTGAACTCCTCCCCTCTGGTCGGCATTACAGATCACTGTGCATTAAGACAACCAGGCACAGGGACAGTTTCTTCCCCCAGGCTGTTACTCTGATGAACACTTAACCCACAACAGTATGATTGGACAATAACCCTCAGTGCAATACCTGTGTATATATACATTGTACAGATTAGACAGACTCGTACAGGTCTCTAATTTTAAGTACTCTATTTTTATCCCTAATTATCTCATTTTAATGAACATTCCATTGTTTACTGTTTACTATTTATACTGCTTTTTCTGCATTGTTTGCACTGTTTGTTGATGTTAATACTGTTATTTTGTTATATTACACAGCCTTATGCTGGTTTACTGTCTGCACATTGAGAGCCGATGTACCTGAGTCAAATTCCTTGTGTGTCCAACACACCTGGCCAATAAAGTTGATTCTGATTCTGAATCTGAATGAAGGACAGACAATGAAAACTTCTCCAAAGGGTTCAAGGGATTTTGTGAGCCCCAGACAGCTTTGTGACATACTGTACTTATGGATAGAGCTAAAACTCTAAAAATGCTTCTCAAGCCAAAAATGTTAAAAGGTTATAATCATCATCATCATCCTGTAAAGGATAGTTTAGAAATACAGTACAGTTGATAATGCAAACATTTTCATTTTCTACTTGATATTTTTGTGGAAATATTTTATTTAAGTTGGTTGAGTTGTTTGGCTGTATTTTACAAATAGTATAAGGAAGCATTGCACATTGTTCTACATATCAGTGATTATGTATTACAGTATATAAAAATTTACTTGCTAACATACAAATTGTTAATTGTGATTGCTTTGCCTATTTTTTTATTGTATTCTAAAGTATTTGACATTTTTTTGTGTGGTTGCTTATTTTAGTTTAATTTGCTCCTGGGTACTCCGGCTTCCTCCTACAGTCCAAAGACATGCAGCTTAGGATGACTGGTGACTCTACATTGCCTGTAGGAGTGGTTGGTTGTCTACATGTCAGCCCTGTGATAGACTGGCGACCTGTCCAGGGTGGACCCTGCCTCTCGCCCAAAGTGAGCTGGTATTGGCTCCAACCCCCCATGAACCTACAGTGGTGTGAAAAAGTGTTTGCCCCCTTACTGATTTCTTATCTTTTTGCATGTTTGTCACACTGTAATGTTTCAGATCGTCAAACAAATTTATATATTAGTCAAAGATAACACAAGTAAACACATCATGCAGTTTTTAAATGAAGGTTTTTATTATTAAGGGAAAACAAAATCCAAAACTATAGAGCCCTGTGTGAACAAGTGTTTGCCCCCCTGTCAAAACACTGGTTTATCGCACCTGAGTTCAATTTCTCTTGCCACACCTGTTCGCAATCAAGAAATCACTTAAATAGGACCTGCCTGACAAAGTGAAGTAGACCAAAAGATCCTCAAAAGCTAGACATCATGCCGAGATCCAAAGAAATTCAAAAACAAATGAGAAAGAGAATAATGGAGCTCTATCAGTCCGGAAAAGGTTATAAAGCCATTTCTAAAGCTTTGGGACGGCAGCGAACCACAGTGAGAGCCATTATCCACAAATGGCGAAAACATGGAACAGTGGAGAACCTTCCCAGGAGTGGCCGGCCGACCAAAATTACCCCAAGAGCACAGCGACAACTCATCCAAGAGGTCACAAAAGACCCCACAACAACATCCAAAGAACTGCAGGCCTCACTTGCCTCAGTTAAGGTGAGTGTTCATGACTCCACCATAAGAAAGAGACTGGGCAAAAATGGTTTGCATGGCAGAGTTCCAAGACAAAAACCACTGCTGAGCATGGTTTGCATGGCAGAGTTCCAAGACGAAAACCACTGCTGAGCAAAAAGAACATAAAGGCTCGTCTCAGTTTTGCCAGAAAACATCTTGATGATCCCCAAGACTTTTGGGATAATACTCTGTGGACAGACGAGACAAAAGTTGAACTTTTTGGAAGGTGTGTGTCCCATTATGTGTGGCGTAAAAGTAACACCGCATTTCAGAAAAAGAACATCATACCAACAGTAAAATATGGTGGTGGTAGTGTGATGGTCTGGGGCTGTTTTGCTGCTTCAGGCCCTGGAAGACTTGCTGTGATAAATGGAACCCTGAATTCTGCTGTGTACCAAAATATCCTGAAGGAGAATGTCCGGCCATTCGTTTGTGACCTCAAGCTGAAGCGAACTTGGGTTCTGCAGCAGGACAATGATGCAAAGCACACCAGCAAGTCCACTTCTGAATGGCTGAAGAAAAACAAAATGAAGACTGGAGTGGCCTAGTCAACGTCATGACCTGAATCCAATTGAGATGCTGTGGCATGACCTTAAAAAGGCAGTTCATGCCCGAAAACGCTCCAATGTGGCTGACTTACAACCATTCTGCCAAGATGAGTGGGCCAAAATTCCTCCACAGCGCTGTAAAAGACTCATGGCAAGTTATCGAAAATGCTTGATTGCAGTTGTTGCTGCTAAGGGTGGCCCAACCAGTTATTAGGTTTAGGGGGCAAACACTTTTTCACACAGGGCTATATAGTTTTGGATTTTGTTTTCCCTTAATAATAAAAACCTTCATTTAAAAACTGCATGATGTGTTTACTTGTGTTATCTTTGACTAATATATAAATTTGTTTGACGATCTGAAACATTACAGTGTGACAAACATGCAAAAAGATAAGAAATCAGTAAGGGGGCAAACACTTTTTCACACCACTGTATTCAGGAATAAACGGTATAGAAAATGGATGGATGAATTTTATTTGCTTGCCGTGTTTTGAAATTTCCTTTAATTGTACCATGTGTTGGGAGCATGCAACATGATGATTTTGCACTTGAAAAAAAAACAGACTGAACAACTGACTGGTAGCACTGCTTTATGGGATGTGTCCTCAGTCCCATCCTCTACACCCTGTTCACCCACAACTGTGTCGCCTCCCACAAAGACAACATCATCCTAAAGTTTGCGGACGACACCGCAGTGATAGGTCGCACCACTGGCGTGGACGAAGCAGCCTACAGGAGGGAGGTGGCCAGTCTGGTGTCTTGGTGCAAGGACAATAATCTCAGCCTCA
>NW_018128110.1:423375-423541 GCF_001952655.1 Monopterus albus | reverse complement strand
GGAGGAGATCTCATTGGCCACTGTTGATCCGGGGGCTCGAAGTGGAGAGGGTGAGCAGCTTCAAATACCTGGGCGTCCACATCAGTGAGGACACACAACACCACACAGCTGGTCAAGAAGGCCCAGCGGTGGCTGTACTTCCTGAGGAGGCTGAGGCAGGCTGACA
>NW_018128110.1:416829-423293 GCF_001952655.1 Monopterus albus | reverse complement strand
ATGGAAGTGCCTGCAGAAAGTGGTAAAGACTGCGGAGAAGATCACTAGGACTCCACTGCCCTCTCTGCAAAGCATTTACCACCACAGGGTGCGCGGGAAAGCTGCCACCATCCTCAAAGATTCAACACACCCCCAGCACGGACTGTTCACTTCTCTGCCCTCTGGCCGGAGGTTCAGAAGTGTGAAATGCAGGACCTCCAGACTGAAAAACTCTTTCCTTCCCTCTGCCATCAGACTCCTAAACAGCTGAGGAGTTTACTACCAGGAAATACGTGATGTACTGTTTACATTCTCAGTTTGCACATGCATAATTGCACACTGACTGTTGACTGCTGCACATGCTGCTCCCATGCAGCATACATTCGCTGCTATATTCTTATATACATTTTTTATTATATTGCTGCATTTGTTGCTGCTTAAAGTGCCTTAGATTTTGTGTTACTTATTTATCTACTTCATATTTCATTTGTATTTTGTGGCATTCATGTGGACGGCAAAGTAAGAATTTCATTGTACAGGGAAACACGTTTCCTAACTGTGCATATGACAGATAAACACTTTGAACTTGAACTTATGAAGAAATAGAACAGCTAAAGTCTCATCTGGAATTTGCCCAAATCTGGTGGGGAAATAAACTATTCTTTAGTCAGCCATTAAAACATTAACTGAACAAATTGAAAACATTCCATGAAAAATCAAAGTAATGTCAGTTCCTACTACTTGTGATCAATATTCTCCTCGGGTGGAGGAAGAGGGCCCGGACACCCTCATGACATAATGAAAGAAATCCTTCTAGACATGCAAACTCGCAGCATGCAATATAATTATCTTCTCCAATATCACTGAATCTACACAGGCAATCCCAAGAAAACATTTAAAGGCTTCACAAAAACACATCTTAACCTTCCACTGACACTGGTAACAATATACTTTAGTCTTTCACAGACTGCATGGGCTCAGCAAATCATCAACTAAAGCACTGATCATTGCTAAGTTTAGACACTTTCAAAAGAAAGAAGCAAAAAAGAACTGAGAGGAACACACTTCAGTCTAAATGCCCAGTTGCCTCAGGAAATACATGAAAGCTGCAAAGTACTGCTCCCCATCTTACAGTAAAACAGAATAAGAACAATAACAAATGTGTATATCTGATGCACATCTGATCTTACACATGAATGGGGTTAGGGTCAACTTTTATTAGACACCAAAATAATGTAATAACCTTCATAATTATTCTATAAATCTATAACCGGTAACCTGTTTTTTGGTTCTCTCTCTACCTTGGTGAGTTTCACTGATCAGAACTTACATAATACATAGAACAATCATATGCACCCCCAACACATACAAATATCATTGCCAAATACACATTAGATACAGTGCACTGTACACTGTCCTCTTTCACAGCATTTTTTCTTATACCACTTAGAATCTTTGGGTAAGTATGTGTCAACGTATGGATAATGTTCAACTATAAACCAGGTTACATTACCTATCAGAAATGTGTGTCAACACACAATACACATGTAGCTGGCTACACACACAGCTCTAGCTCTACAGACACTAGCATACTAATATGGAAAATCAGACTGATAGCTTAGAATGTATGTTAGGGTGACCATACGTCCTCTTTTTCCCAGACATGTCCTCTTCTGGGGACTAAAAAAATGCGTCCGGCCGGGATTTCTAAATCTCAGAAAATGTCCGGGATTCGGCTTTTGCTGCAGTCGTCATTAATTGTATGCGCTTTTGCATCACGTTTACCTTTCTCGCCAGGCCTCGCCTTGTTGCAAGCCACCATTGGTTGGTCATGTACGTACGCAATCATTGGCCAGTGCGTCTCAATCTCTCAGCACAACGGCAACAGACAGCCAATAGGAAGAGAGAGAGCAGCTGCTTACCTGTCAGTAGATGGCACATGGCTCCTGTGCAGAATGATGCCCAAACGCAAATGTAAATTCACGGAAGATTTACAAAAAAATTTCCTGTGTTTTCGTCTCGGTCGGGATTCGTTCGAAGCATAAAAGTTCAGTAACATAGTTTCATGGTTGTGAATGCATTTGTCAAGTATTTACACCCCCCAACCCCATCCCGATCCTTCCAACCACAGTGTCCGTCTGCCTCCTGACCCCACTGTCCTCTTTTTTGAAAAGTGAAATATGGTCACCCTAATGTATGTGGAAGTTGTTCTCAAACTAAGAGGATAAAAATGTTTAACCACCTTAATAATTAGTCTATTGCAAGAAACACTGACTCAACAAAGATCATAACTGGAAGGGACTGTCAGTTCAGCTGCTGGTCCAGTAATCGACAAATCAAAGATAACTGGCAACCTGAGAACTTCACATGACTTATTTGTTAAAACAATAGATGAAGGGTTTTGGCCTGACTGAGAGGTGAGGAATGCAACCCTTTACCTAGAGAATACTCTTATTTGTTGATTCCATCACTCATTTTCCTAGTTATAATTTTTTTTAAATACCCAACTGGCCAACATAGCAGAAACGTCAATAGATGCAATTTTTTTTTTGTGATCATGCCCCAACATTAAATATTAAATCTGACACTGAAGCTTTATTCCGATGGTGTTTCAATACCTCACTACTTAATGATCCACATTTTACTGATTTTAGAAAGAGAGAGTGGGCATCTGTAATTGAAATGAATGACTCCCAAGATATCTCATCTTCAGCATTATGGGAAATAGTTAAAGCAGTTAAAGAACTAGAGCAGGCCAAATTCCAATTACTGTGGATATACTCATGAACCAAAAAACACAATTTGTGATTCAACTACTTATATGTGATAATCAGGTAAGTACTTATCTGAACAGTTGTTAACAATTGTGTTAGAAAGAAAGAAAGAAAGAAAGGGCAATAATACTGGCCATAAAGAAATCTGCAGATGAATTGTTACAAACCAGTCACCTTGTCGAACCTCCACTTCACATCTCTTTTCTTAACTTTAAACAATTTTCTTAATTCTGCTGCAGCTGTTCCATGTCATGAACGACCTTTATTGCTCTGGCTTGACAGTTATATTCCAATTTTTCTCTATTTGTTTTCTACAATAACAACCCAGGTTCCAAATGATGTAGTGTCTCAAAGCAAAAAACAACCCTGGAAAGACTTGTGTTGATGGTGATGGTGATTCCAATTACTGTGGATATACTCATGAACCAAAAAACAGAATTTGTGATTCAACAACTTATATGTGATAATCAGGTAAGTACTTAACAATTGTAAAGAGTTACAAAATTAAACTATTGATCTCCCCAGGCAGTGGGAGAACAAGGCTTCTCTCGCTACCCCCACAAACAGGAAGCCTGGTTACTTTCACCTGAGAACAGTTTTATGCTAATGCACTCAGGTTCTACCCACCTCCCAGACACTAAAGGTGAATCCCAGTAGAGCTTTTCACATAAACCATAAAGAGAGAGCCAACGGGCAAAGCCATTTCTGGTTTGCGCTGGCTGACGCGATGACGTGAGAATTGTGGAGACTCCTTCTTCAGTTAAAGGAAATAAACTAAACAAGAGATATAAATTCTTTTGTAAGGAGTTTGTGCACAACTACCAAGGTGAATAAAACATACAGTGCTTCTTATGCTAGCAAGCTTTAGTTTAGCTACTCTACAGGCTAACATTTTTCTGTCTTGTGTTGCAATGTTTAAAGTGTACTGAGGGACAGGTTGTAGTCAAAGCTAACTGCTACAGGCTTTTGTGATGACCATCCAAATTGTCACCCTTTATTTCCACTTCATCATCTTTGTCCCTATCCACCTTTTCCTCTTTATAAACAAAAGAGCAATGTTTATTACCCTGACTACACTAATATAGCTCTGATGTGTAAAATCATTAATGCAAAAGGCTTTTCATAGTGTGATTATTATTGATTTGACAGCGAGCTGCTTCAGGTGTTGCAGTATGCTGATAGCATGTATCGTAAGTCACCTGTAGCAATCTGGTTTTGGGACTGAGTTGTTTGGTGAAAGATGAACATATTGTACTGTACAATGAAGGCTGCACTAAGGATCCACAGCGAGCTATTGCTGACATTACATTTGACAACAATGCATTTCATAGGTAATTTTCAGATGCAAATGGAGACAGTTTTATGCCCAAATCTGCAAATACTGTCTAATCTAATCCTAAAGGCCAGAGTGGTATTTGTCCTATTATAGGCAGTGCTGAATTATCCTGACAGGTTGATATACTGTACATATCCTAAGGCCACATTTTATTGTTGAGTTTGTATTGATCCTCTTTCCATACATCATGATATTTTTATGCATTGGTGAATTGGAGTATAATTGGGGTGTCACCAGCTGGGAGTGTGCCAAAGATCAATACTGAAATTGATATTTGGCACTTGCAGTGCCCAGTATAAACATCTCATTGTTTCTCTGCATTGGTTTCTTATTTGTCACATTTTGAAGGTGCTTGAAAGTGCTGCTGTTGGCTGAAAACAAAAGGTGTCTATATGCTGTCCATGCATACACTAGGACACTACGCAAGGTCATACAACCACAAATCAGGAAATGTTGGGACAGTATGTAAAATCAAAATCAAAACTGAAAATAGTTACTTGTAAATGATCTGTGTGCTGTATTACAATGCATACAATACAGCAGCACATTATTTAATTTGATACTGCAGCACATTCCAAAAAAAGTTGGAATGGCTGCATTTCAGAGCCAGTAATGAGGTAAAACAATGAAATGATGATTCCATGTGAACCAGGTGATGGCAACAGGTACATCCTGAAAAGGCCGAGCCCTTTAGGAGCAAAGAAGGGCCAAGGACTGCAAGTTTGCTAACATACAGTGCCTTGCGGAAGTATTCGGCCCCCTTGAACTTTGCGACCTTTTGCCACATTTCAGGCTTCAAACATAAAGATATAAAACTATAATTTTTTGTGAAGAATCAACAACAAGTGGGACACAATCATGAAGTGGAATGAAATTTATTGGATATTTCAAACTTTTTTAACAAATAAAAAACTGAAAAATTGGGCGTGCAAAATTATTCAGCCCCTTTACTTTCAGTGCAGCAAACTCTCTCCAGAAGTTCAGTGAGGATCTCTGAATGATCCAATGTTGACCTAAATGACTAATGATGATAAATAGAACCCACCTGTGTGTAATCAAGTCTCCGTATAAATGCACCTGCACTGTGAGAGTCTCAGAGGTCCGTTTAAAGCGCAAAGAGCATCATGAAGAACAAGGAACACACCAGGAACACACCAGGCAGGTCCGAGATACTGTTGTGGAGAAGTTTAACGCCGGATTTGGATACAAAAAGATTTCCCAAGCTTTAAACATCCCAAGGAGCACTGTGCAAGCAATAATATTGAAATGGAAGGAGTATCAGACCACTGCAAAGCTACCAAGACCTGGCCGGCCCTCTAAACTTTCAGCTCATACAAAGAGAAGACTGATCAGAGATGCAGCCAAGAGGCCCAGGATCACTCTGGATGAACTGCAGAGATCTACAGCTGAGGGGGGAGACTCTGTCCATAGGACAACAATCAGTCGTATACTGCACAAATCTGGCCTTTATGGAAGAGTGGCAAGAAGAAAGCCATTTCTTAAAGATATCCATAAAAAGTGTCATTTAAAGTTTGCCACAAGCCACCTGGGAGACACACCAAACATGTGGAAGAAGGTGCTCTGGTCAGATGAAACCAAAATCGAACTTTTTGGCAACAATGCAAAACGTTATGTTTGGCGTAAAAGCAACACAGCTCATCACCCTGAACACACCATCCCCACTGTCAAACATGGTGGTGGCAGCATCATGGTTTGGGCCTGCTTTTCTTCAGCAGGGACAGGGAAGATGGTTAAAATTGAGCGGAAGGTGGATGGAGCCAAATACAGGGCCATTCTGGAAGGAAACCTGATGGAGTCTGCAAAAGACCTGAGACTGGGACGGAGATTTGTCTTCCAACAAGACAATGATCCAAAACATAAAGCAAAATCTACAATGGAATGGTTCACAAATAAACATATCCAGGTGTTAGAATGGCCAAGTCAAAGTCCAGACCTGAATCCAATCGAGAATCTGTGGAAAGAACTGAAAACTGCTGTTCACAAACGCTCTCCATCCAACCTCACTGAGCTCGAGCTGTTTTGCAAGGAGGAATGGGCAAAAATTTCAGTCTCTCGATGTGCAAAACTGATAGACATACCCCAAGCGACTTACAGCTGTAATCGCAGCAAAAGGTGGCGCTACAAAGTATTAACTTAAGGGGGCTGAATAATTTTGCACGCCCAATTTTTCAGTTTTTTATTTGTTAAAAAAGTTTGAAATATCCAATAAATTTCATTCCACTTCATGATTGTGTCCCACTTGTTGATTCTTCACAAAAAATTACAGTTTTATATCTTTATGTTTGAAGCCTGAAATGTGGCAAAAGGTCACAAAGTTCAAGGGGGCCGAATACTTTCGCAAGGCACTGTAAATA
>NW_018128110.1:405125-416816 GCF_001952655.1 Monopterus albus | reverse complement strand
TTAAAGGATTCAAGGAATCTGGAGGGATTTCAGTGTGTAAAGGGCGCCAGTCTAAGCTGGATGACCGAGCTTTCTGATCCCTCACACGGGACTGCATCAATAATCGTCACTCTTCTATAAGCGATATAACCACATGGGCTCAGGATGACTCTGGCTCACCTGTGTCAGGCACTACAATACATAGTTACATCCATAAATGCTGCTTAAAACTGTGCTGTGCCAAAAGGAAGCCCTATGTCAACAGTATCCAGAAGTTGACTGCTCCAGGCTCGGAGGCATCTGGAATGGACCATCACACAGTGGAAACGTGCACTGTGGTCAGACCAATCAGTGTTTCAGGTCTTCTTTTTTTTAAGGGAATGGACACCATGTGCTCAGGACCAAGGGCAAAAAGGACCATCCAGACTGTTACCAGCAACTGGGGTTATGTCAGTGCCCTTGGAAAAGGTCACTTCCACTTCTGTGATGGTTCCATTAATGCTGAACAATACACAGAGACTTTGGAGCAACATCTGCTGCCTTCAAGATGACATCTTTTCCAGGGACACCCATGCATATTTCAACAAGACAATGCAAACCTCATAGTGCCACATTACCAAGGCCTGCCTGTGGAGGAAAAGGGTGTGAGTACTGGACTGGCCTGCCTGCAGTCCCCACCTGTCCCCAGTACAGAATGTGTGGCACATTTGGAAATACAAATTGCATCAACGAAGACCGTTGGACATCTTAAGACTTGTTTTCAGGTTGCAGGAAGAATGGGACAGAATGACACTTGACACACTTAATCACTTGGTGTCCTTAGTCCATAAACATCCTTTAAGCCTTTAAGTGTTGTGAAAAGGAACGGCAGCATCATATCGTGGTAAACGCTTTACAGTCCCAACTTTTTTTGGAATGTGTTGCAGCGTTGTTTTCAGTGTAACACAAAAATGTTTCGGGCTCGTTCACTATTTCGGTTTGAGTCATGTTACACTTTTTCCAAACTTTCCCAAAAAATAATTCAAGCACAGTTTGGCCACTTGTCTTTTAACAGGATTGAGTTCGATATTTGAGGCTGCCAGTAAGATGCCCTAATTCTCATAATAGTCTTTGATGTATTGCCTTCTACCTGCCTCATCCATAACACCTGCTGGATACCCGCTGGCCTCCTGTTTCCCTTTGAGAAAAGTACTGATGTAACCTTTAAAGAGAGAGGCGCTCTGTTCTTTGAAATGCCACACTTTGCTAATTTCAGCAAGTCTGTATCCTTTCTCCAGAGCTTTTACAAACTCCAGGGTGACCCACACACTGGACAGCGCCCTTTCTTCATCTGTGTGAGGGCATGGGCCATCCTGCAGATTCACTTCTGCACAGTGTGAAGTTGAGCTTCCCTCTTTGTAAGGTAGCACTGGAAAAAACAGGTCCCTGGGTGGATATACTTTAGCCTTAATGAACCTGAAATAAGGTTCTACAGGCTGAAAATCCCTGAATATGATTTCGGGGTAACCCACGGGGTACGGACATGTGTAATTTACATAAGGGTACAGGGACGTCAAGTCCATGTATCTGACCGTCTCATGCTCACTGGCTGAATACCTCAGAGTCACGGGGCAGTGCGCCCTCCGTACAAAGCGTCTCATGGGGATAACGGCTCAGGGGCTTTATAGCTTTTTAGGAAAGCTTTCACACCCTCATGAGATTTTTTCATTTCGACCCAACGGTACTCTTTCATGTCCACGAGGCTCAGACCGTACACACTCTGCAATTTTGCCAGTCTGTCTCGTGTATCTTCCTACATTTCCTCAAAGGTTTTCCCCGACAAAGGGTGAATTCTGTGGCCTGGAAAACATTTCAAACATCTGTGTTAAAAACAACCCAAGAATTCAAACAATCCTGTTTTTCAGGCAGGGGCGGACTTTGGATGTAACATTTATGCTACTCGGCTGACTCATCATCGATGATGCCCTCGCAGATGTAACAATTTGAGTAGGGGCACTTGTGAGGCTTTGCCTGTTTAGTCAGCGGAGTGTAATACAATCTGGAGCATTTTAGACATTTTTTATGGATTTGGAATAGGCTGGCGTGCGTGGAGGAGCACCGGCAGTTGCATTGGTCACACACCACACTCTCTGCGGGGGGTGTTTGCATCCCTGCGCAGTCTGCATCAAAACACAGTGGTTGCATATATATTTTGAGCCTATGAACAAACGCTTTTGGATTTTTTTACCCCATAATTGTTTTCATAGAGGAACACATATAACGTTTCATCTTTTGGAGCACTCGAGGTTTGAAATATATTCAAATGTTCTTTGCCTGTTCTGTAAAACACTACAATTTTACATTGGGTGATGTTAGGATTGGATTTCAGGAGTTAAAGTTATTTTTCTACTTATCATCAGTATTATTTTGCTTTTATAATGGAAAAGTTCAGTATGACTATTTGTCTGTGTTTCATTAACAGCTCCATGTATCAGTATTAACCTGGCTCTTATGCATGCATTATAGTTATAATATTCAGCTGAGTCAACTTGTAGTATTTCTTCTTGGTGAAATGTGCATAAATTGATTGCAGAGATAAGTGTCATCCTGAAAACTATAGATAAGATGCTAACCACATGTCTACTTTCAGAAATGCCTGAAAATACCAACACACACACACACACGCTGCTTATTCGAACATTCTAGAAGATTTGCATGAATCTTGTAGAATCTTGTATGAACCTTGTGTCCAGTTCATGTTGTAAGTGTAGAGCCAACAGATTAGAAGATAATATGAGTTCATATCTGTATGAACCTTGTGTCCAGTTCATGTTGTGAGTGTTGAGTCAACAGATTAGAAGATAATATGAGTTTCCACTCATGTACAGGGCAGTCCCAGCCCGAGAAGATAAATGTGAATTACTTCCTATTATCAGTGCTCTTGGAGACTTGTCATCTCATAGAGCCCAGCGCTGTAATAACTCTGCATTTAACCAGAAGAAAATAAATCTACATAAAGCTGATTCCTGTTTCCTGAGTGTTATTTATTGGGGCCTTCAGATAAAAGAACCGGTTGTAGTTAAAAGTGACTTCTTCAAATTTTTGTACGTCTGTAAAACCCACAGGCATCTGCTTGGTTAGACTGGCCTGTCTCTGAAACTCACGAGCTCTCCTCAGGGTCTCTGAGTCTGTCATTTCAGGGAAAATGAGATGCGCGAGGCTGATGGCAAAACAGAGCTGATTATCTTTATTTTCAACGATGTAAAGAAATCTCTGCTTCTTTTTAAAAATCTCATAGTCTGTTTTATTCAACAAACGCTTGCCACCGTCTATGGGATTTCTCACGACCTGAATCACCAGCTCCAAACTATCATCTGTTAGCACGGATAAGTTGGATTGGATCATTCTGTCTAATAAGTCTTGGAATTGGGTTAAGTCTATGCCGTCAGAGAGAGATGCAATGATGGACGCATTTGTTCTAAGCATATCACCCCTTAATTCAAGCTGAATAAGATCGCCCTCGTGACACTGGTTTAGAGCCTGATGAACAAGGTCAGACACGTTTCCCATAACGTTACCGTAAAAGTTTCCATAATTAACTTCGTCCATTTGATCGATATTTAACAACCGCCTTATTTCAAAGTTGTTGAATCTATCCCTAGTGACAACTGTGGTTTCAGGGAATGTTTGATCAGATGAGGATCGGGTTTATTTTGAATGTTTTGTGTGGAGGCAGGTATTTGACCAGATCCTTCATTTTGAGAGCTTTCTAAGTGAGCAATTTGTTCATTTTGGTTTACACTATTTTGGTTTTCTGAGTGATCATTTTGTTCATTTTGGTTTTCACTATTTCGGCTTTCTGAGAGCAATTTGTTCATTTTGGTTTTCACTATTTTGGCTTTCTGAGTGAGCATTTGGTTCATTTTGGATTTCATTATTTTGTTTTTCGTTAGAACCCCAGCCTCTTTGCTGGTGAAAAGTTTGTCTTATTTCCAACAACAGCCTATTTACTGAAGCTTCTAATCTGTCCAAATCTGAAGCATACGCATTAACCCCAACTGGTGGTACAACATCATCAGTACACTCTAGGTATAGACCTTTATTTCCAACAATGTATTTACTGAAGCTTCTAATCTATCAAAAAATCTATCTATCTAATCTATCTGAAACATACGCATTACCCCCCTCTGGTGGCAAAACATTGTCAATAACATTGAGGAATGGTTTATCAACAATCGACTGATTAACGTGTCTAATCAATCAAAATGAACCGCATCAACACTCTCATTCCTGGACACATCATTCACATCATAGTTATCATCATCCATCTTACTTTTTAATCACACTGTTGTTGTAACAAGCAAGAATATCACCCATCACTTGAAAGGATTCACAAAATAACCGGTTGAGATGCATCAGCATGATGTTGGAATGACACCTCGCATCGGGGATGAAGCTTCTGTCATCACGACCGAGGTCTCCTCTTCCAGAACATCTACAGACGTGCGTACGCCTCCTGCTCCTCCTCCGACGAGAGCTGGAATCTGAACGGATAAATATAAACGAGGATTAAAATAGGCTGCTGATGATGAAGAAGGTTTTAAAATAAATGTAGAAACGGCCCACAATAAGCATCTTACCTGATGAAGAATCAGAAGAGGAAGAACGCTGGCATTTTGTGTGACTTGGTCTGCCCAAAGTCCTGCTCAAGCATCATTCCTCAAGCTGCAACAGTGCAGATTCTTCAGGGGTCACTTGTCGGTCCTGATCCGGTTGCTCTGGGTCATCTTGAAGCGGCGCTGTCTGAATTCCTAGTTGTTGTTGCTCCTCATTGCCTTGGAGGCCCCAGCCCTTTTTGATTCAGCTGCTGCTGTTCTTCCGGGTCGGCGTTAGAGCCGGGGTCGCATTGCAGTAATACACAGTCAGGAACTGAGATGGCAAAACGTTATTACAGGAGGTAAGAACCAATATTATAAAAAAAATAGGCATACACATAGGCTTATATGAAATACTCACTTTCCAAAGCCAGGCCAGTTAGGGGTGGTTGACGCTGAATGCCGGCTTCCTTTTAGAAAAGAGAACGCATCTTTTTGTTTTCTGCACCTCTCTTTGCCTTTATATATATTTATTTATTTATTTATTTATTTATTTATTTTACCCGTCATTCTTTAAACTTACCGAATGCCCCACGGTCCTGCCTCGGTGGTGCACCAACCCTTGTTGTTGTTGACGCAAAGTTTGCTCATACACCCTCAAATAGCTGTCTGACCAGTATAAAACAGTTTTTCAGAAAAAAGAAAACGAATATACAAAAGGATAAAAAATGTAGCGGAATATTTACGAACTTATTCTTCAAGACGCACAGAGTTAATGTTGTGATATGCTCACGCTAATGTGTATGAAAATGATCGCATTAACACAGTTTTTTTTAGTAAAACAGAAAATAAACGCATTTCTTTTTCAGAGGCTACCTGGATCCATGCTGATGTACGTGTCTGCACACCCTCAAAACACTCTTTAAACAAGCACTATTTATAATGGAATTTGTGGCTGTTGTCTGTAAGCCTAGTGTTTGTCGTTGATGATGAGACAGCGGTTCTGCTGTCTCTTACAAATACATTGTGACAGAGATCTTGTTACATTTATCTCCAAAAACAGGTGCTATGTCATCATCTATGAATGCAGATGGAAAAACGACATGTCTGAGAGGGGGTAAAACGCTGCATAGCTATGTGAGCGAATGGGGGCCATGGAAAAGCTGTCAAAAACAACTTGTGACTATTGAAACTGATGTGACCTGGGCAGAGGGATGATCTCTTGATTTAAAAGGTAATGTGTTCCCCTTATCTGTTTGGACATCCGTTATAATATACTGTAAGAAGATGTGCTGTCATATTCAGTTCATTGAGCCTTTTCCCCCTCAGACTGCGTTGACACTCTGTGTAGAGATTGCTCCTTTTTGCACAGAAAATAAATGTACAATAACCTTCAGAGTTGGGGTGCGGATTATGGGATCTGGGTCCTTGATTAGGGTTTGACCTTGTTAGGTTTAGATTGGTCAAAATTTGAGTCAGGTGGCCAGGGGTTATGGTTTAGACATTGAGTCCCGAGTGGTTAAGGTTGGGGCCACGGTATCACAGATGGGCCAGAGATGTGGAATGGTTAGGGTCAGGGTAGGGATATGGGTTGGCCTTAGGTAGGGTTGGGGTGTGAGGGTTGAGATTGGGCCTCAAGTTCCAGATGGTTAAGGTTAGGACCAGGGTAATGCAAATAGGTGGCTTAAGGTTTGAGGTTATGTTTAGGGCCAGAGATGTGGAGTGGTTAGTGTCAGGGTAGGGGTATGGATTGGGGTGTGAGGGTTGAGATTTGGCATTAAGTCTTTGATGATTAAGTTTAGGGCCAGGGTAACACGAGTGGGCGGCTTGAGGTTATGTTTAGGGCCAGAGATGTGGAGTGGTTAGTGTCAGGGTAGGGGTATGGGTTAGGGTGTGAGGGTTGAGATTTGGCATTAAGTCTTTGATGGTTAAGTTTAGGGCCAGGGTAACACGAGTGGGCGGCTTGAGGTTATGTTTAGGGCCTGAGATGTCGAGTGGTTAGGGTCAGGGTAGGGGTAGTGGGATAGAGATGGTCCCGGGGGTGTATATTAATTTGTGTTTAGGTTAGAGAGTGCAGTTTATGTTCAATTTTGGTTTTGGTGAAGTATTTTGGTTGTGGGGCATTGTTCTGTTAGGTTTGGTTCTGAGACGTTTGGTACCCTGACTGAGTTGTCTGTTCACCGGAGTGGCCTTAGTTCAGTTGTCAGTTCCATTTTTTCTCACGGTGGGTGTGGCTTTATCTGCTTGCCACATCTCCTCTTGTTAAAGGTCAATCCCACTAAATTTCAACCTGTGCTCAGGTTTAAGGACATCTGCTTTCAATGATAACATAAGAAGGCAGGTCCTGACATGTTAAAGATTAATGTTATATTGTTATGTCCTATTATATCTGTAAAGTTTTCCCATAAGCCTCCTATTTGGTTCGGGGTTTTTTGGCGGGTTCAGAGCTTATGTCTGTTTTGTTTGCTATATAAGATCTTTTATTTGTTTATGTGTAGTTTTTGGCCCCCGGTTGTGGGTGTCTCTATATGTTTATATGCCTATTCTTTTATATGTGTATCCATTCACTTGGTTCCATTTGGGTGCTGGTTCAGTTGAGGTTTGTTTCGGTTCAGTGTTTGAGGTCAGATCTCATTTTAGTCCTGTGTTTATAGTGGTTTTAATTTTATGCTCCCTCGTAGGTGTTTTGAAGTATTCTGTCTAATGGGCTCACCTAGAACTGTTACATTAAGTTTGATGAAAGGTAGTATACACCTTCTGTGTATAAGCACTATGCAAGCATCTCTATAGCTCACAAAGAGCTGTTCTTTGTCCATCTGCACTTTCTCTTTAGAGTGTATATGGGTTCTGAGCTCCACCGATCTCATCAGTAAAGCCCTCAATGTGAATCCAATTCGTCATCTGAAATGAGAAAAGACTCGCCTTATAAATATAATACAGCTCCACCAAGCTGCTGAATTATGAGGCCACCACAGTCTACAGGCACAACAAAATCAACATGTACACTATAATTCAAAGAAGCCAGAACTCACTGCATGTGCCTCAAGCAATACAATTGGCCAGAGCAAATTGTAATCAGAGAATAAGCAGATTTATAAAATTGCAGTTAGATGGTATAACAGGTTTTACCCAAATCCACAGTCATGAATAACCTCATCGCCTATTTGTTAATCAAACTGATAGTCCCTGAAGCCTTCCATGTTTTCAATAATATCCTTGTTCCTTTCTCCTCTGACCGTTTTTTTTAACATCTTTTCACCTTAATCCATTGTCTTCTTTTCTAATTGTCCTTTGAGTCTGGGATTTATAAGCTCAGAATGGAGGTTCAACTTCAGCATGTATCCATCTGTAAGTCCTGCATTGCTTGTGTGGTCTGTAGACCTGTCATCTTCACAGCAGAGTCAACATCCCTCTGTCTGTGTCCTAACCTGTGGCTTATGACCTTCAATAGCCACCCACTGGGACACCCTGGCACTTAAAATAAACCACGGTGACCTTCTGCATTGTTTGCTCACAAAGCTCTGTGCACTGATGTACAGAAACAGTAATCATTCATTACCACATATGACTCACCTGCCTATTATCAGCTAATCTCTACCACTGTGCACGCCAGTGAACCAAATGAGGTAAGAAGCCTTGGGTACTAAAATGAACTGAAATGACTGAATAGTTATCTGAATTAGAAGGACAATATGAATAATTTCCCCTCAAGGCAACTAAAAAGGTTAATATGTACTAACAAATAACCTTTTTGATTCTCAATTAAAATACCTTTAATTTAGAATAACCAAAATGAGGATTTTGCGCTACAATTAATCAAAGCAGGGAAGCAATCCATCTTGTTTTCCTCCAAATGAATCACATTGAAGGCCCTGATGTGTATCTTCTGCCACTGAGTTAACCTAAACAAGAATATCTTGCGCAAATGCATTACTTGAAACCAGGAGCTGATGTGATGTAATGAAGAAGTAAAAAGTGCAGATCCTTCACGGTTTGGGTCAGGCCCAAGTATATCTTAAGGCTATAGCATAATATTTCAAAAAAAGCAACATCTAGCACTGTGCAGCAGGCTTTATCGTCCAGCATCAGTGGCCGACCTCACTGATGCCATTGTAGATGAACTGGATCAAATTGACCTTGGTTGTAGCAAATGGGCTGTAAGCCTGGTCACACTTTTGAAATGCATTATACTCAACAGACTCAATGCAGTATGCAATGACAGTGTAAAAATAAAATACTAACGCTCTTATCACAAGATAAAGTACTGTCTGAAGGCCATGACATGCTAACCCCTGGACATAGGAACACAGCTCAACCTCTCACACTAAGATGGCATATTTGAAACATACAGTCAGGGAAAAAATTATTTGAACCCCAGCTGATTTTGTAAGTTTGCCCACTAACAAAGAAATGATCAGTCTACAATTTCAATGGTAGGTTTATTTGAATCACCCGTGAGGAGCTTGGAGTAGAGCCGCTGCTCCTCCACATCAAGCGGAACCAGTTGAGGTGGCTCGGGCACCTGTTTAGGATGCCTCATTGATGCCTCCCTGGGGAGGTATTCCGGGCATGTCCTACCGGGAGAAGGCCTCGGGGCAGACCCAGGACATGTTGGAGAGACTATGTTTCTCAGCTGGCCTGGGAATGCCTTGGGGTTCCTCCTGAGGAGCTAGAGGAGGTGTGTGGGGAGAGGGAAGTCTGGGAGGCTCTGCTCAGGCTGCTGCCCCCGTGACCCAGTTTCGGATAAAGCAGACGAAGATGGATGGATGGGTGAGTGAGGACCTCACTCGGACACTTAACACCACACAGCTGGTCAAGAAGGCCCAACAGCGGCTGTACTTCCTGAGGAGCCTGAGGAGGTTTGGCATGTTGCCTAGGATCCTCAGCAACTTCTACAGCTGCATCATTGAGAACATCTTGACCAGCTGCACTACTGCTATGGACCACAAGTGCCTGCAGAGAGTGGTAAAGACTGTGGAGAAGATCACCAGGACTCCACTGCCCTCTCTGCAGAGCATTTACCACCGCAGGGTGCGTAGGAAAGCTGCCTCCATCCTCAAAGATCCCACCCACCCCCAGCACGGACTGTTCCCCTCCCCACCCTCTGGCCGGAGGTTCAGAAGTGTGAACTGCAGGACCACTAGACTGAAAAACTCTTTCTTTCCCTCTGCCATCAGACTCCTAAACAACGGAGGAGTTTATTACCAGGAAATACGTCATATGCTGTCGACCTGTACTGTTTACACTCAGTTTGCACATGCATAATTGCACATTGACTGTTGACTGCTGCACATGCTGCTCCCATGGAGCATACATTTAGTGGGTTATATTACCACAGTAGTTAATTCTGCTTAACTGAGACCTGTTGGCCAAGTATATGGACACTTACACTGCCCTCTAGTGGTGTTGGAAGAGTACAACACTCTACACGTAAAATTCCAAATGGCGGAGAAGACAAGAGAAAGTTCGGGTGGGCACTCCAAGCCCAAACATGGACAAGGTAAGAAATCCAATTATATTTCATGGCTAATTTTTGGCGAGATATGCATGAAAGAATTGTAATTTTGTTATAACATGCAAAATTGGTGAAAATAAGTAAAAGTTTTGATAGAGTATGCAGCTAAACATGAATATGTTAGTAAAAAATCAGCAGATGTATATCAGTTTATAGCTAACTCTGGTGCAGTTTTAAAGCTGTACATTGTCCCAGTGAAATAAATTAACAGTTAAATAAATACATATATACATAAATTATTTAACTTTTTTCATGATTTTATTTTCAGAGCGTTATTCTTTGCAAAGCATACTGGAGTTACTCGAGCTAATCGATGGAGACAAGTCAGATTTGGAACATTTGTCTGACAATGATGATGCCATCCTGGATGCAGATTATCAACCCCCACCACAGAAGCAAAGCAGCAGTGAGGATGACAGTAGTGGTGATGAAGACCCCATTCCACAGCCCACAGAGCACAGAAGGGGACGTAAACGTCTCCATGGTAAAAATAATAGTTAGCCAAGACCCAGTGGATATTTGTTTATTTTAGGCAGTTAGGACTTAAGGGTTAGGTGAAGGATATATATAGACACAGCAACATTAGCATTTTTGCCACAAACATTGAATTTACAATACTTGTTGACAGATTCAGGGACAGTTTCAGACTATGATACTGCCAGATCCCACACTGCCAGACGTAGCCACCAAACTCAGCAGATTGAGGCTGATGGCTCAAATGATGGCTCAGAAGAGCCAACACCAGGACCAAGCCCTCAGGAAAAGTCCAATAAAGGTAGGTGTTCACCACAGTGAATTGCTTGTCCATGTAGGCAATATCTGCCAATGAAGCCAAACCCTGTTGGCATAAAGAACTTTGTGCCACAGCAGATGGCATTGTGCTGGACTTTGATCTGTATCAAGGTCGAGATGCACTGCTTGATCAGGTGGAAGAAACAGAGGGTCTTGTAGTATCAGGTGATATCCTGTGGGGGAGGAACCTTGGTGGAAAGGTTAAGTGCGGGAGTGAGGGGGAGAAAAATAAAGTGAACACCAGAGAACAGCACTGAGCGCACGGTCGTCTGTATTATTGAACCCAGCTACATCGATATAAATATATAACAAGACTCGAACATGGTGTCAGAAGTGAGATGCGACGAGTGGCTAGAGGAAAAGTGAAAGCCGAGCCGTGTGAGTTTTTTTTCCTTCTTTTCTTTTTCCTTTTTCCCGAGCGGGGAGCGCACCAAGTTTGGCGCCGAAATGAGTCAGTTTCAAGTTCCGCTGCCAGAAAAGTTCACGTTTAAGGCGGATGACTGGCCAAAATGGATAAAACGCTTTGAAAGATTCCATATAGCCTCTGGTTTGGAAGTACAACCAGATGAAAACCAGGTAAACGCGCTTATCTACTCGATGGGAGAGGAAGCAGAGGACATTCTAGTTTCACTGCATCTACGCCCAGAGGAAGCGATTGACTACAACGCGGTGAAAACAAAGCTGGATGTTCACTTCGTGGCCCGCAGGAATGTAATTTTTGAACGAGCAAAGTTCAACCAAAGGCAGCAAGAGATCGGGGTGACGATCGACAACTTCCACACAGCACTACACTGCCTGGCAGAATACTGTGGCTATATGGGGTCCTACACG
>NW_018128110.1:392749-403368 GCF_001952655.1 Monopterus albus | reverse complement strand
TTATTTCTGTCCCTATTTTATCACCTCTTCTCCTTTGTCCTCCATCTGTGACTTATTTGTATAACGTCCAAAACAAAATCAGTGTTCTCTTCTACACTGTCTTCCTTGCCTGTAGAATTTCAAACTGGTTAAACAATAACCTCTGAGCCAGCAGCTTTTTATCATGAAACAATACACAGCGCCTCTGTTTTGAATATGACCATGGATTTGCCTGTTGTAGTTGTTATGTAAGCCAAACTCCCCATGAAGAAGCTAGCTGCCAGCTAACTGCTCCAGAGTGCAGATTATTTCACATTATAATGGGCCAATAACCCTGTAAACACTATATCTCTTTCTCTGTAGTATGTGTGTGTGAGAAAGAAAGAGAGAGAGTGAGCAAGCACCTAAATCATTCACAATAATAACTCTGCTCCGATAGCCCTAATCTGACACAGGAAGTAATTCCTTGTCTTCCTCCAACAACAACAGGATTTGCCACCATGGCTGCAAGCTGATAATGTCATGGGAGAAGAATAAGGGGCTTCTGCCCCCATGGTACAGGGATTATATTTAGAGAATGTGCCTCTGTGTATTGGCTTTCTCTTTATCTGAACTGTCATATAAAATTATATTACATGGATATGTATTGTAATTGTTTAATGGATTTGTAATTACAAGGTGTAAAATGTGGAGTTCCTTGGCTGGATAGGGAAGACACAGAGTCAGACTTCTTGGTGGTGTAATTCAACAGTAGCTCCAACAGATCTAAACCAGATAATTTGATCTTGTTATCTAAAAGATTCCATCACTGCATTCACATTCAAAATTGATTTTATTTTACTGTACATATTTTCTTGGGTTTAGGTTTTGTCATTTAAATAAATGTTACACACAGGATTACTCATAGCACCTCATGTAGGGAGGTTCCTTTAGTTGAACTTTTACCTTGATTATTTCTGCATGAGCTTGCTCCATGCTGTAAATATTGGACACAAAGTAATTAAACATGTTCTTTTGGATCGCTATCTTTATATGGAATATTATTAGGACTCTGCACCTACTGTATCTCACTTAGAGGTGTAAAGTAACTGGAAACAAGACATGTCTTTGGAGTGATGAGTCGTCATGAGGTAACAAGTGAGATGTTTGTTTCAGCACCAATAACAACTGTCAGAGCTCATCATTCCTCCTTGGTTCCAACTTCAGATGTCCTGTGTGTTGAGGCACCTGTTTGAGCTTTTGAATGGCTGATGTGTTGAGATTCCTCAATCCCTAAATGTTTATTAATTCAAATGCCTAAAAAAATATTAATTTAACTTGAAACTTGATTCAGATTTATGTAGAATCTCTCAGTATTCTATAGACATTCACATCCAGTGTCAGAGACATCATTACAAAAAGAATGGGTTTACAATCCTCCCTCTCATTTACAGTCACCTGATGTAACGTGACTAAAACTCCACATTTAGGTCATGGGCTGAAGTGTAGGCTATGTTGCTGAAAGCTCAAAACTCTAGTAAGATAAACTTTAAGTTTAGATCATTTTCTCACAATTTTTACCCAATCTAATATTTAATGGTGTTATACTTCACATCGGTATAATGAGACTGTGATGTGTTCGGTGGTCGTCTTTGAACACGACTCTCTGCGACTGTCTGCATATGTTTAAGGGGGTTTTGCATCAGTTGTAGCTAATGTAACAAGCTTGGAACCTGATAATTACATGACATCATTAAGATTTTTCTCTTTTTCATCTCGTCACCTTCATTCTTGATTTCTTTGCTTCTTACAACCTAATCATGTGAAACACTTGAGTCTCCCAAATGTTAAGGTGCATTCACAAATATTTTACACATTGTCTGAAAAATTAAGTGAAAATGAGACAGGAGGTGGCGTGTCTCAGCTGTACCTCACCCTTCCCTGATCATCTGCTACTTACAGGCAGCTTCTTAGCCTTGTGGGGAATGGATCAGCAAAAAAGAAATAAACCGAAGAAGACCAAAGACTTTGTGATTGCAACAATTTTCTGGGAGAAGTGGTGCGTTATCTGACAGAAATGCAGGGGTGCCAAAAGTCTTCTTGACCATGAGTGTATTTGTCCATGGTGTATAATTCCTACTGCATTGCTGCTGTACACCACAGGTATGTTTGAAGCTGAAAAAATGTAACATCTTAAATCCAGTGTTCACTAATTCTGTTTTTTTTTTATCACTCCATTTTTATTTGGCTTCAGTGTTTTATATTGTCTTAGAGTCTATATGATTCTCCGTGATTAAAGCAAAACCCCAATCTGTTTTTAGCTTCCATTTAACAGCAACTGGCAAATTTCACAAGTACATTTTGTCACTAATAGAAAGGCAGCGTGTGCCAGCATGTGATTTAGTGATTATTTTGGAGGAACTAAAAGGACGACAGCATCCTCCAGACAGAGCTCCATTCTGTTGGCTGGCATGCAGTCCTGTTACTGGCAGTGAAGTAAAGATACATGCGCTATCCTTTTCCACACACTCTGCTTCTTCTTTTCTGCATGTTTTCTCTAACCAATACACACATACAGTCTGTTTTACAGTGTGCACAAACTGGCACATACAAACGTGTGTGAGAAATGCACTCCGTTTGGGGCCTCCGGGGGGTGTGTTGGTCAAGGAAGACAGCCATGACTTTGCCAAAGGGAGTGAGGACAGCAGAGCAGAGGTGTGGGGTTAAGGGGGTGTGAGCTACAGAGATTAATCATCTGTGAACACGAATGAGTTTGTGTGCGTGTGTGGCCCCTAAGGTAGAGACATTATGCAGCGGAAAGCTCTATCTCTGAAGGATGGGCTTGTTTAACAGTAAGAGACGATTTCCACTGAGATTCACACTGAGGTGGAGGTGATTTGGCTGGATCTCACCCACACACACCTACCACACACAGACATACTCTGACACAGTAAGCAGTGCCACTAGCACAATGTGGTGTGTCACAAAAAGTTGGCTTGTACCGGTGCCCCCACTGAGTGACATATTAACCTGGAACCCTTAACCACACCTGCACCCGCACAAACATTTGTGTCAGTCTTTACCCTCAGCAAGTAAACCAAACCAGCATGATAAGATTACTGAGGTGCTTGGCTGAGGATGCTACCTACACACACATACACACATGCGTGCAAACACAGGGGGATGACAAAGCAGGTGTGCTGCATAATCAACATGGAGAGGCAGAAATTACATGAATTAAAGATTGATTGGCATTTAGCGTGTTCTCCCCTGTCAGGTTAGTGTGTTTCTGTGTTCTGTTTGGCATCCTAAAAATCCATCCATTTTAATTTAGCCTCCAGTTTTGATCCTATAATGTGCCATTATATTTCTTTTTGTCCCCTATGTGCCTTCTGTGAGACAAATACTGAGAGGAAATGCAGACCTAAAAGAAAGGAAAGAAAATCTAGAACGGGAGGAGCATTGTGCTGCTGAGGTCACTAATTGAACTTACAGGAACAGCTGAGAAACTCACCAGCAAATGAGTTGCCTTTTAGAAGAGCACTTACTGTGACCTCAGCACTGATTTCTCTTGGTAGCTCCCAGATTCATGTACCTGGCTGAGTGGGAAGCATGGTAATGGAAGAAAATAGCAAATATTTTCACTGCAAATGAACACACTGAGAGAAGACACAACATGGCATCACTGAGGTTTGGCAGGTTACACAAAGGACTTTTGCCTGCTTTTGAAACCTAATGTTTAATGGAGTGTTTCTGAATTGTAATAGTTAGGATAATGCAGTGGTTCTCAAGCATTTTTTTTATCATTCCTCACTTAAGAGGGTGGGTGAATTTTCAAGCCCCACTTATCAAAAAATTATAAAATAATTGGCCAATTTTAAAATTTCAAATTGATTGAAATATCAAATAACACAAATTTGAAAACGGATAAAATATAAGTGCAACTGTATCCTTTGACGGGGATAGTTTTCAATTTTGCAGCACTTGTTTCATCCAGCATAATTGACACCATGTCTACAGTTACAGGGAGAATGAGCTGCTCAGCAATTGACTGGGGTGTGTTGTCTCTAAATGTCTTCTTAATTTATTAGGTCTCATGCTGTCTACTGCCAGCGGTTTAAGACACAAGACACAGATGGGTCCCTCCTCTGCCTCCACCATTCCCACCGTGAATCCAAGCACAAGATGGGCTTCATCATATTTTCTTTTCAGCTGGCTTTTTGGTCGATAAGGCTACTGCCTGTTGTTTCTTTGTCTGCTTGCGCTGAATCGTCTGCTTTTTTTGTGTTCCATGTAATAAATTTATCCATTTACATTATTATGCCCACTACGTACACTATTGGCCCTCTCTCTGAACGTTTCCTTATATTGTTGCGAGGCAGCTGACATGCCGACTTTAAACCGTTATTGTTGCACTATGGTTCCACTTTTTTCTCCCAGGGCCCGAACTGATGTTATTTTAATTTACTTGTATTAATGACCCATTTCTAATTTTCGCCATTCATTGTGCTCCACCTGTCATGTCTTTATTCCCCACTAGTGGGGCGCGCCCCACACTTTGAGAACCATGGGGATAATGGCTGTTGTCAGGGTGCTCACTTTGAGAATTTTTACATTGTTACAGGATAGATAGACTTAAAGTATAAATAATATCTGATTAAATCTAGACAAATTTAGGGTTTCTTTATACTTAAAATTTCATATGACTCATAAGGACGTGATGTGACATTTTGCATTATTAATTGACATGACATTTTTAATGATTACTAATTAATACAAGCAATGACTATGTTCTATGTGTTTGTACATCTAAAGATATCAGCTGTTAGACTCAGTGTTGGACTGTATGACCAGCCCTTACTTTGATTAACCTGTGCTTTAGAGTGCTGGCAAATTAGCAGCCAAGCTATTGTTTTAACAGTGCAAAACCTTCTGGCTATGTGGGGTGTAGTATATACAGATCAAAGGGTTAACGGATGGAGTAAACTGAGGATTGCATCTCCTGACACACAAATGACTTTGTTTTGTTTGGTCTAGTTCCTTTACTCTTTGTTTGTTTTAACTTTGTTATGTTCTTTTTTCACAGTAACGGCAGCAGGCAGCAGAGTCCCTCCCTAGAAACCATGTGGCACACTAAAAAAAAGTAAAGTTCTATGAATTTGATCAAATTAATACAGTAGCTCTGTCTTCATGGAATTAGGTCAAAAATTTTGGAATCAGATTTTCAGAATTTATAATGAACAGTAACCCATTGGGCATGCAGAATGACTGTACCTGTTTTAATTGTACGACACCGTCCTGCCCTGGAACAGATGAAAATGAGCCTTCTGGCTAAATTTGATGCATTTACATCCTTCTTGTATATTTGTCCCAAATAAATGACCTAATAAAAAATAATAATAAGAAACAATGGCTGTTAAGTAAATACTCCTGACCTATGTCCACTTCTGAGGTGTCCAGCTGTTCCACTGGAATCCACAGCACCTCCGTCCATTTTTTTCAGCTCTGCATAGCAACTTCCAGGACCAGTGTGGTGTTGGTAGGTTTTAGTTATTGACATGATCAAATGACAGCAGTCATTATTAATTTGCTTCAGGAAAACAATCCAGTTCAGCCAAAGCAATAAAACCACAGTGATCAGTGACTATGCACACAGCTATTCAAACATCACAGATGCATACTGCCAGAGCATGTGTTCGGGTGGCATTGTGGAACAGTGGTTAGCACTGTCGCCCCAAAGTAAGAAATTTCCAGATTCGAGCTCGAGCCGACCCAGGGCCTTTCTATCTGGGGTTTGCATGTTCTTCCTGTGCCTGCACGGGTTATCTCCAGGTACTCCAGCTTCCTCCCACAGTCCAAAGACATGCAGCTTAGGTTGAATATTATCAGACTCTGCCATCAGACTCCTAAACAGCTGACAGGAATTTATTACCAGGAAATACGTCATGCACTAATGACCTGTACTGTTTACATTCTCCATTTGCACATGCATAATTGCACATTGACTGTTGACTACTGCACATGCTGCTCCCATGCAGCATACATTCTCTTATATTATATTCTTATATACAGTATTTTTATTATATCTCTGCATTTGCTGCTTAAAGTGCCTTAGGTTTTGTGTTACTTATTCATCTACTCTACAAATTTCATTTGTATTTTGTGGCATTCATGTGAACGGCAAAGTAAGAATTTCATTGTACAGGGAAACACGATTCCTAACTGTGCATATGACAAATAAACACTTTGACCTATGACCTTTGCTGACTCTACATTGCTCGTTGGAGTGAGTGTGGTTGTTTGTCTACATGCCAGTCCTATGACAGACTGGTGACCTGTCCAGGGTGGACCTTGCCCCTCACCCAATGTCAGCTGGGATTGGCTCCAGCCCACCCCATGACCCTCGTCAGGATAAGCGGTATAGATAATGGATAGATGGAAGCATGGGCTCCAAATTCACAGGATGCCCACTGGTTCACATTACCCCACATCCAATCATGTTACACACATTTATACCAAGTGTTAACTGGGTCTAAAGCTTAATTTGTACTATCCAAATTGGAGTGCATCAAACAGGACCAAACAGCTCCTGCCAGTGCATGCAGCAGAATGAAAAGAGAATAGTGTGACATTTAAAAAAAAAGGCAGCCAGCTAAACTATCTCCATCAGAGACGCTCTGTCACCTCTGAATGAAGCCAACAGACATACAAAAGCACTGAGTAAAAAAGAAAGATACACAAAACATATACATAATCTTTTAGGTGTTAGGAGAGACAAACTGGCATTTGACAAAGATCATAAGAAATCGTGCTGATCCTGATGTGGCTGAAAAACACAGTATAGCAAGGTTTGGAGGAGGATGGAAGAAAGGAGGCAAGAAAAGAGAAATATTCAAAATTCCAGTCAAAATTCAAGAAAAAGGAAAAAAAGGAACAAAAAATGCTGAGTGAGAAGTAGAGTAGGTGGTGGCAGGTGGAGAGTGGCAGGGTCAGAGTTTTCCAGCAGATGAAATCCGTCTCCATAAAAATCCAGTCCTCTTACTCCGCAGTATGCTCTAAATGGGTGAATTGACATAAGGGGTCACAACCTTACTGGCAACCATTCCACTCCCCATTCCAACCCTCGCACCCCTCTCATCATATCTCCTTTGGCTCTCATATCTTGTCCTTCACCATTCTTAACCTGTTCACATCTCTGCCCCACTTTCTTCCACACTGATCTAAAACCTACACAGTCTGGCACCACCTCTGGCCCTTGTTAAAGGATTGGGGTTTGCCTCATGCAAACAAAGGATGGATGGAAACATAATATTAATAATTAATAATTCAAAACAGAGACTATTAATGGATAAGTATATCCTAAACTGTTCATTTCAACCAGATACATGCCACCTGTTCATCAGATTTCATCATTAGTATGATCTCCACCCCTAAACTCGCTATATAACACTACCTGTTCCAAGATTTATTCACAAATATGTTACCAAAGGATATGAAAATCTTAACTGCACACTGCAGAGGCAGGGAAAACAATTACTGTAGCTACAACTTCAGTAGTGACAGTCATAGAAACTGCTAATAGTACAAGTGCCTATCATGTTTTATCAGACTACACTTCATAAGGTATGACTGGCTCTTGCACGATGAATACCAACGTATGGCCTGAAATAGATCAGAGATGAATGCAGCTGTTGCCCCTCCCATACACGGGCGTGCCCGGGAGGGGTGACAATGTTTAAACCCTGAAGGATTACAAGAGACAGAGATGAGTTCGCCTTGTGCATCACTCGGCTGCCGGATTTTTCTGCAGTTCTCAATTCAAACCCATTTTGTGCATCTGTTTACATCATTTTCCTTCCCCAGCATAGCTGTCGTAGTATTTGCATAGTCATATTCATATTGTCAAGCAACCTCTCTGATATGCTTATCAATGTACCACCTTTATCCAACAGTACGCATGTAACCATAACTCAAATCTACTATGCAGTACTGGTGTATCTCTACATCGTGAATGATATGCAGCATTGGCTACAACTAAAATCCCAGATGGCGGCGTCACTGATGGTAGCCGGCCTATGCCTGATGTACTGTACTGGAGCCCGAACCTAACTTATACAGAGCTCATGTATCAACTTGTACTTTGAGACCTTATAACATACATACCACTTAGAACTACAGTGGTCGACTTGCTATATCTGTTACTCCCGCTACTCAATTTACACCCACTCTCTCTCTACGGTGTTACATTGTCATGTCTTCTGTTAGTTTAGCATTCGCTTCCTTAGCGTTATTCTGGCATGGTTTTAAACAATAATTCACTTCACCCCGTGTCAACCTTCACATCTACGCATCGATAGTGGTTTATCTCACAACCCATGTAGTTACTAGGTTTCTCAAAGAACATTAAACCCACCTGAAGGATTACAAGAGACAGAGATGAGTTCGCCTTGTGCATCACTCGGCTGCCGGATTTATTCTGCAGTTCTGCTTCTTAACGGCCTGCCCACGTTACTGATGCGTTAACTCTTAAATCATGTTAGCGGAGAACTTATTTAAATCATGTATGTTATCATGAGCCTTACACAGCCTTTCAGGCATTTCTTTCATCTGAACAGCTTTGGAAGAAACCGAGGCACTCCTGAAATCTTTAAAACCTCACAGTAGACAATAATCATTTAGCTCTACATGGTACAACAGCCATTAGGTCACCCTAAGGTACAAACATGATTTCAGCATGACCATGTCTCTAGTTCAGCTAACCTGAGAGTCAAGCCATAGTCAGACTCCTTCCATCACCACATGGCGCAGATGTAACTGTTTCAACAGTTTCACTACAGATGTAGGCATTCAAAGTGTCACTTTCTGTCATGATATACATACATGTACGTGGTCACTTCCACTGCGATTGTTTGTCCTTTGTCCCACAGCATGGCATGTGTAGGTGGTGCTCAGCGCACGCTCATATGCAACACCCTGTGCATTCACAGATCCTACTACACAGTAAAGCATGACTACTTCGAAACCGAAGTTAAAAAAAGGCCCTCTGGTCAGGGTTCACTGTAAACCATGATTATTATTGTGTGTAGATTGTGATGTGAGTTTACTTTAATATTTTGTAGATTTTTGTTTCAGTTTATGAGGACAAATCAGCCAAAAATCCCTCTGCCCTAAAAATTATTTTACTGTCCAACTAAACATTTTGCAGGGAATTTATACGATTGTTGGATAATATTCCAATGCACTGTATTTTTGAATCAGTGAAACACTACATTTAAACAGCAGAAGACTAAAGCAGCTCGGGGAGGATGGTGAAAGCACTATCCTATCAGAAATCTGTGAAAGATGGCCTCTGTAATTTTCCTGCATTTTAAATTTATTTTTTTGTGAGTGACTAATTCTCTAAACCTGCTTCTTATTACAACAGTAGGTTAAGCAGGGCTACATCTGCACAAGCTACAAAAGCACAGCTCTGTGGGGCATGTACTGATCGGCTGAAAGTACACAGGCATCGCCTTTAGCCCCGGCTGGGGAGTTGAGGAGTGGTGCAGTAATGCCGAGAGTAAGATGGAGTGAAGAAGACTCAGCACAGAAGATTTGGAGTCAAAGAGCAGAAGCTGGGAAATGAAGGGGAACAAACGCAGGATACACTGACATTTAAATGAAGGTTATATTTGCAAATGCAGTGCTGACCTCCACACTGCAGTCAGTGTTAGAAAAAACCCAGACACAGTCTTTCATCTGATTCCTCTTCTCTCCTTCTAGTGCTTACACTATATTTATCCCTTTTATTTTGGTACATTTTCTCATGTTGCAAAGTATACTCAATATTTTGAATTTGAATCAATAAAATAATTGTTTTTAAAAATACACATGAATGAACTTTTCACAAGAGAATCATCATTTTTAAATTCTCTGAAAAAAAATGCTATAGACCTAAACTTACTTCTAAAATTAAATGCTATTCTCAAAACTCACACTTATTCCACTATGAATCCTGGAAATCCCATAATAACATTCTGCGAAACTACAGTCAAGGTAGGTAGCCCTGGAATATTAATTATTTATTTCACAGTATAAGCTTTACCTAAAGACTACACGTAAACAACATGTCATGAAATGTTTTTATCTTTGACAATATACTGCAGTGCAGACAGGATCATGGGATGTTTTGTCAACCCTTCTGAAAGGATTTAATTTCATTTAATATTTAACAGTTCACTTAAAATCACTTTGAATGTCACTGAATATTATACAGAATCATATTGAACTACCCCTCCTTGAACCGCCACCTTATTGTGGTGGAGGGGTTTGAGTACCCGAGTGATCCTAGGAGCTATGTTGTCAGGGGCTATATGCCCCTGGTAGGGTTTCCCAAGGTAAACAGGTCCTAGGTGACGGGTCAGACTAAAGGTTGTGATTTTGCCTGGCATGGCACAGCCAGGGCCCCACCCTGGAGCCAGTGGTGTGGTTGGGGCTTGAATGCGAGTGCCTGGTGGCCGGGCCTCCCCTCACGGGGCCTGGCCGGGCTTAGCCCAAACAAGTGGCGCGGGGACATCCTCCCATGAGCCCACCACCTGCAGGAGGATCCGTAAGGGGCTGGTGCACAGTGGATAGGGGAGCAGTTGAAGGCAGGGACCCCGACGCAACGGCTCCTGGATGGA
>NW_018128110.1:391304-392596 GCF_001952655.1 Monopterus albus | reverse complement strand
CCTCGAGAGAGGCTGGCCTCTGTACTCCTCTGGAGTTGCCCACGATGAGAGGCGGCGGGCTGGTGTGGGCTTGCTTATAGCCCCCCAGCTTAGCCGCCATGTGTTGGCGTTTACCCCGGTGAACAAGAGGGTTGTTTCCCTGCACCTTCAGACCGGGGATAGGTCTCTCACTGTCATTTGTGCCTATGGCAGTGCAGAGTACCCAGCCTTCTTGGAGTTTCTAGGAGAGATGCTGGAAAGTACTCTGACTGGGGACTCCATTGTTCTACTGGGGGACTTCAACGCTCAAGTGGGCAACGACAGTGACACCTCGAGGGGCGTGATTGGGAGGAACAGCCCCCCCGATCTGAACCCGAGCGGAGTTCTGTTATTGAACTTCTGTGCTAGTCACAGTTTGTCCATAACGAATGCCATGTCCAAGCATAAGGGTGTGAGTGCAGAGTACCCAGCCTTCTTGGAGTTTCTAGGAGAGATGCTGGAAAGTACTCTGACTGGGGACTCCATTGTTCTACTGGGGGACTTCAACGCTCAAGTGGGCAACGACAGTGACACCTCGAGGGGCGTGATTGGGAGGAACAGCCCCCCCGATCTGAACCCGAGCGGAGTTCTGTTATTGAACTTCTGTGCTAGTCACAGTTTGTCCATAACGAATGCCATGTCCAAGCATAAGGGTGTGCACCAGTGCACATGGCACCAGGACACCCTAGGCCAGAGGTTGATGATCGACTTTGTAGTTGTTTCATCTGACCTTCGGCCGTATGTCTTGGCCACTCGGGTGAAGAGAGGGGCCGAGCTGTCAACTGATCACCACCTGGTGGTGAGTTGGATCTGATGGCGGGGGAGGAAGCTGGACAGACTCGGCAGACCCAAACGTATTTTGAGGGTCTGTTGGGAACGTTTGGCAGAACCCCCTGTCTGGGAGATCTTCAACTCCCACCTCCGGCAGAGCTTCAACCAGATCCCGAGGGAGACTGGAGACATTGAGTTTGAATGGACCATGTTCTCCACCTCCATTGCCGATACGGCCACTCGGAGCTGTGACCGTAAGGTCTCTGGTGCCTGTCGTGGCAGCAATCCCCGAACCTGGTGGTGGACACCGGAAGTAAGGGATGCCGTCAAGCTGAAGAAGAAGTCTTTTCGAGCTTGGTTGGTTCGTGGGACTCCTGAGGCAGCTGACGGGTACCAGCAGACCAAGCGGACTGCAGCCCGGGGGGTTGTGGAGGCAAAAACTCGGGTCTGGGAGGAGGTCGGTGAGGGCATGGAGAAGGACTATCGATCAGCCTCGAAGACAC
>NW_018128110.1:377305-390598 GCF_001952655.1 Monopterus albus | reverse complement strand
ATTCCCCCGGAGGAGCTGGAGTATGTGTCTGGAGAGAGGGAAGTCTGGGCATTTTTGCTTAGACTGCTACCCCCATGACCCGGTTCTGGATAAGCGGAGGAAAATGGATGGATGGATGGATGGATGGATGGATGGATATTGAACTAATTATGAGGAACAGCACAGTGACACCTGGCGCCATAATCCTGTACATTCACTCATGAGCTGTAGTAATTTTGTGGACTAATTATTGTGTATGGATTTAAGCGTCCGATCGGTGATTCCCAGCGTCCGGCTGGGGCGCACCTCCTCAGGGCAACACTGGTCACTGTGTGGAAAGTTGGTATGGGAGGGTGTTGATGAGAGAGGGCTGTCTGAACTGAATGAGCTATGGAGATGCTGTTCAAAGACAACGTGCATGCTACACTCACTACAAGCTGTGTAGGGGTCACGTTACAAAACAAACTAACAAAGAGCTGCAGTTCTTAAGAAGAAGAGTTGTATTCAATCTTTCATGGAGCCACATAGCCTCACATAGTTTGGGACTATAAAAAAGCTCTCAATGGCTGGGTGTTTCATTTATTTATACATTTCTTGTTTTTTAGTTTATCTATTTTTATATGTATATTTTTTTATTATGTATTTATTTATCAATGAGTAATGTGGTCCAATGTAGTTATGTCATACTCACCATTGTCTTTTTTAACAAAAACATTTGTTCTAACTCTTTAATTTACAGTATACAAGTGCTTCTATCTTGTCAGTGTTGAGCTGAGCTTCATTGTTAGCTAAATCACTGCAATGCCCTCTCATTCTCAGGGCCTCAAATACTGACCTTTGCATTTCATACTGATGCTACAGGGTGCTTTTGGCATCCACGTAACACGCTCAGGGTTTTCATCAAAGAACAGTTAGCCCACTGCACAAAAAGGACACAGCTATGTTTAGGCACAAAAACTACATGGTTAGGTTCAGTAAAATATTGTGGTTTGGGTTAAAGCAATTGCTGATTAAAAACTTCAATACAAAACTGCTCTCCTATGGGGAAGTTCAATGCTTGGTGGACCCATCATCTGCTAATGCAGACTTTCTCCATTCATATACTCTGACCTCTTGCTCTGGGCATCCAATACTAATGCAAGTGGATATTCAATCAAAAACCCTGTGTGCGACATTAAAAAGGTACTTGACATGACATCAGTAAGTGAGATCCTGGGAATGAGGATGGGCTGGCTTACCACTTAATGCACAGATGGCTCACAGTGAAAAGTCTTAACAGTGGCTTAAAGGGCATCATTCCCCCCTTTGCTAGTAGGGTTTCACTAGCCTGTCTTACACCGTCCATTCAACGGGGTAGTTTTCCGCCAGTGTTCTGCCTTGTAATTCTATATAAAAGGTGCAGTACTGGCATGGGAGGTCGACATTGACCCTCCAAAATGTCAGCTGAGACCGGTGACTTTCTGTGTAGAGCCTGCTTGTTTCACCTTCAAAATGAAAATTGATTGGATGTCAAGTATGCTGACTGTCGGATGTCATGAGAAGCACCACACCTCTAGTACTGGGATTCTGGCAGCTGTGTAAATTGAACACAGGAGCGGCGGTTTGCTGTTTTTTTGTTCAGTGTAAAAGGGCTTTAAAAAAGCTGTCTTGAAGAAAGGTCAAAAACTGGCAGACTACTGTGATTTCAGTGTAACCGGGGCTAGTGACTTGTTAGCTACATAAAAATGACTGTTGTATTGTTGTACTTGGCTTATTGTAATATTGTTGTACCGATGAATTTGTGATGCAGAAATGTTTGTTTGTTTGTTTTTGATTCATGAAAAGATGGGTACAGTTGAAAACAAAAGGCAAAAAGACACTCAGAACTCCAAATGCAACCACTTCAAAGATATTTTTACATTTTTTGTTTGTTTTTTGCAAAAATTATTAGTTAGGTCAGTCAGTCAAGCAGGCAAGCAGTTATTCCCTGGCTGCCCTGTGTAGTTTTCTTTCTCCTGACATGCTATGTACTGTTCTATTTTAGCCTCTTCAAACACTGGGAGGCATCTCTCCATAGAAATGAACCAACCAGGCAAGTCTCCCCTGGCACTGAGAATTATGCAGCAAGTTGTTGGAGCGGTGTTTCTACTGTTCTCTGCAGTATGTATTACACAAACAGTCACACACACTGAGAAAATGATATGCTAAGGAAAAATAATACACAGACACACAGTCTCAATGAGATGCACACACAAGCACAAATGGAAGCATGGCTCATTTGAAACAGGCAGGAAAATAAGAGCTGTGGCTGCTTGTTGTTAGTGGGGGTAAACAGATTGAATGAAGTGTTGAGAGGGCAGATTAATGGACATGACAGTGTCTCCTGCTGCGCGTTTTACTGACACCACCATACAAGATGTGAGGGTATTGAAGTGATTCTACTGTTAAACATCTCTCTCTTGCTGCTATTCAAGAGCTCCACCGTGTAAAGTGCAGTTTTATTATGGAACCCGGCTCCTCTCCTTTTCTCTTTTCTGCCACTTCATTTGCAACCCAGCTGATGGGGGATGGATGGAAGAGGAGTGACAATGACTGAGGAAGGCCTAGAGTACCATCTTCACTTTGCTGCTCAAGTCATCATGTGGATGGATGGTGGAGTGATACTGGCTGGTGCTCATGTGCCCAGTGCAGCTATGTGTTCAAATCACAAACCAGGTGAAATAGTGTAGTGACAGAAGCAAATACATGGAGAACAACACGTTACAGGGACTCTAGACGAGGTCAGCGATGACTTTGAGGGTCATAAATGCCAGCATGTGTTTACACAGATACAGTGGCTACACATTGTTAAAATGCTACTCCTGCATTAAAGAAATCTGCTTCAAATCTTTTGATTGTTTAAAAAGTCATAACATTGTTATGCAGCCATGTGCGGGTAGTCATACCTAAATACTCCCATGGTGCTGTCATAGCATCAAGCATTGAAGAATGTAAGGTACTGTACCTCAAGCTGACCTGGAATGCCTTGTGATATATGTTTTCTTAGTGAAGGACTGGGTTTATAGAGGGTGTGGTTCAACTGAAAAAACATGTTACATCTGTCTGTACACCAACCAAGATTTAGCAGATTCTGAGTCAGCATCTGTTATTTTGGGCACTGTGATCCTGATGAAGCAGATTCTCTGAGCTTTTCAGTTGTTAAACCCTTAATGAATAAATACCTACAGATGTTTTATACACTGATTTATTATCTATGCTTTAGAAAGAACAGCTTTAGATTCAAAGACAGGTTTTCATGGGCTTTAAGTCACAATTTTGCTCGTTTTAGAGAATATTTGGAAATACTGGCTTCTTTTGTTAAAAAGAGTATGTGAGTATTGGCATGCGTTAGTTGGTTTCAATCCATTTCTAGTTGAACTGACAGTTTCTTAAAAAAAGTTGGATTTTGAACCCTGCAGATACAGTACATAATAAATAAATTTTGTTATAAGCCATACATCCACGCTCAGCTGTGAAATACCATAACTTTATTTCAGCTTGGCATCAAAGACTTGATGAATGCGATGAGACAGGACAGTAGGAGAAAATGGCATCCACCGGTGAAAAATGACCACAGGGTCTTGTCCTAAAGACTATAGCGGGCTGCAGTAACTCACTGGAATAGGTTCAAGTGCACATCAATCACTCCCCCATCCAATCAAAGAAGCACAGATGGGAGAGCTTGCCATCAGCAGAGCTGATTTGGTTAGACGGGGCACAGCATGGCGTCTGTTGGCGCATTATTGGTTTCTATCACAGTAATGCACCATGCTTACACAATGACCTCTGATGTGTGTGTCACCCATATATCATCACTATACATTCTGCTGGACATGCTGACCAACACTCGTGCACTCTCTATCTCAGTGCATATCCTGGCAGCGGAGGCGTAGACAATCAGGCAGACTGCATAACATAACAAACATGAAATAGCTCATACACACTATTTCAGAGCATGAAGGCAACCCAAAATAGTCTATCATAGCGTGTGTGAAAGAGGAAACAGGATTAGAGCCATGGTTGGTTGGGGCAGACACCTGCGGCATAGATGCAATGCTCCATCGTTGTCTACATGTAGAGACAGAGGGAGACTGAGATGAAGAGGAGGATTCTCTCTGTTTCTCTCTATTTCAGTCCCTCCCACTGCTCTTTATGTAATCCTTGACTTAGATAAATCCTGTTAGGGTGTGACACGGACCTGGGCGGGAGAGACACATAGTTACAGTACATGCACCAGAGGCACAGTGTGGACACAGCCAACACAGCTACAGACAGACTGATAGACAGTGGTGTCAGTGCTTTTATGGCCTGACTGGTCAGTAGGCAGATATGCTGAACACCTAGTTCCCCACACTGTAGTGTGTTTGATGTATTGATCTGACTCATGTTTCAAACTACACCAGCACCTTCTGTCCTGTTGGCACTTGATCTGGTGGTGGGTTAAACTGTTAGGCAGCCCCAGGGCAGTAATGTAAGGTAAAGAAGTTTCCCTTTGAATGTTAACAGACCGTTACATGTCCGATTCATTATTTTCACAGAAACTCACTCACTAACCAGTGTGTCTATGCCATACTTGCCAACCCCTCAGATTTTGCTCCAGTTTTTCACTACCCTCTCCCTATTTCCTCTGGTGGTCAAAACTGTCCCACATTTCTCTGGATTTATGACAGAATTTCACTCCATTCCCTCTTTTGTTAACACCACCTGCTCCTGGTACTGTGCATTGTAAGAGTATTGTTTCCACCCTGACAACAATGCAGCTACACCTTGTTGACACGCACGTGAGCACTGAGCAAAAAAAAAAAAAAGAAATAGTCCTGCCATTTCCATTAGTCATGGAAAGAAGAGCTCCAGTTCCTCAGGGAAGGTTTCAAAGGAAAAAGCCACACCTTTTGCAGTGCCTGAACAACTGAACATGGATAGATTTTTATGTTTAGGTCAGAGTTCTTGCTAAAGGAGGCAAGTTATTTTAGTATTCTCTGCATTTTACACCAAGATGCTGTTGCCATGTGCTTATTATTTTGTTATTTTAATTTATGTAAAAGTCATCAGAAGGTAGGAAACAACGTCTCTGGGAGCACTTAGGTTTTGAAATCCTCCCTCTTTTCTAGGTCTCAAGGTTGGCAGGTATGGTCTATGCTGGAAGAGTGCCTTGCACACGTTTTCCTTTCAGGTGAGGCAATTTGTTTCAACACTACTTTGTGTTAGTATTTTCCTTTCTGAGAACAATATTATTTAAAGTATCATTCTGCTAAAAAAAATCTGATAAACAGATTTTCCACCAAGATTTTTTTTTTATTTTCTGCCTTACTACATGTAGAAGAAACTACATCTTGCACTTCTGTATGACAATTATAACATGACATGTAGGTGTGTATGCCTATTTATAGCACTTAAGGTTCCATCTCAGTGGAGACAACCGGATGGACAACAACAATAGTTACTGAACACTGGTTCATTTCAAACAGTTGGTAACACATTATAACAAATTAAACCAAACAAATTAACCACAGTAACAAATGAATGAGTTACTATTGTCACTGCTAGGTAACATTAATATTAACTGTTAATTTCTTAGCTTGCCCTGATCATTTCAACTGCTTGAGGCGTTTCAGAGTGATATATTGTACTTTTTCCTTCATGACATTGTCTGGTGGCAGGAGGTAATAGTTTGAAGGTGTTTTATATTCAAGACATACACTGAGCTCATCAAATATGCACTGACAGAGTTTCAAGGCTCCAGCACAGCAGAAAAGAATGTGTCCACTTTAAAGGAACTTTCATTTTCATCAAATATTTTCTAACATCAGAATTCAATTAATGCACATTTGACTTGAAAAACACAGGCTAACTGTCTTTATTCATTTTTGATGAAACATGTGTTTGTGTGTGTCCTTTCATATTCTCTCCTCAACAAAGGTCCTACATCAGCAGCATATAAAGCAGTGGTTGTGTCTATATGTAGTTTGTGTTGGCAGTTTATTATGACTGGCAGGTTTATGTTACAGTTAGGTGATGTTTAGTGATGACGTACTATATAGAGCCACAAAGTCCACATCAGGAGGAGGATGGGGTGGATGGATGAAAACCCAGGACTTCTCACAGGAGCCCAGTGTTTGAGTTCTTTGTGAACTGTAATTTTTGTCCATGACTGTTCCCCAGTACTATCCGCCTATTTATTACTATAACTATGACAACAAATGCCTTGTACCAATTAAGAAAGTAGTTATTTTAAACCAAACCAGGACCTTTTTTCTAAACCTAACTAAGTAGTTTTTGTTCCTAAACCTTAAAAACACCGTGATTTGTTCCACTTACCAGTGGAATGGTCACATGGGTTGTATGATTGTTACCAAGATTGCAAAGGTCTGGTAAACACTCAACCGGAAGGGTCCTGTGTGTCATATATTGTCATTGGAAGTAAATGGACTGTATTTTATATAGCGCTTTCTCACAGTGTGTTGCACTGGCCAAAGCACTTTACAGAAGATCATACACCATTCACACACCGATGACAACAGGCTGCCATGCACCGGCTCTAGTTCAGGGTTTGGGGTTCAGTGTCTTGCTTAGGGACACTTAGGCATGCGGGGAGACCGGGAGTCAAACCACCAACTTACTGGTCAGGAGACGACTGCCCTACCTCATGAGCCACAGTAGTCAGAAGCGTACAAGTTTAAATTGTATTAAGCATCTTATTTTTCTCTTAAGAACATTTTTGATTTTTTTACCTTAACCTTGAATTAAACACTTTTTTATTATTGTATTTAGATCAGGGGTGGGCAAACATTTTGGCTCAGGGGCCACATTGACTTTTAAAATTTGACAGACGGGCCGGGCCAGCACCAGATGCATACATATCAAACATAAACATATAAAAGGCATTACGGTGTTAATACTTACTTTCACTTTTAGTGGGAACAGTGTTGTTGATCACCCTTTTTTTGCCAGTGCATCGAAGTCTGGTGTTAGTTTTGTTGTGGCAATTCTCAGAACAGATCTGAGGTGTTCATCACTCAACTGGGATCTGTGGGGTGCTTTGTTGGTGTTCATCACACTAAAAGTCTGTTCACACACATAGGTAGAGCCAAACAACAGCAGCATCCTCTGTACCATCTTCTGGATGTTTGGAAATTTGGCTGCACTTAATGAAGCATAAAACTCATCCAGTTTAAGAGAGTTGAACTTCTTCTTTAAGACGGTGTCACATTGGAGATCAATCAGTTCCAACTGCAACTCCTGTGGTGCCATTTCAGGGTCTTGTGTGAAGGGACATGACACCAGCTGAAGTGACTTGTCAGTTTTTTCCAAAATTGGAGAACCAACAGCAGAATTCGCCATGCAGGTCGTCCAGTGATTTCCTGTATTTGTTCACATGTCGAGGGGCCTCTTTCAGCGTAGCCAGTGTGGGGAAATGAGCGAATGACTTATTTGACATTTGCTTTGAGAATAAAGCTAGCAAGGCTCTGACCCTTTGTGAACATTTCGTGCACAAACTGATCTTTCCCTTGTAGCTTCACGTTCAGCTCCTTCATACGTGTCAGTATGTTCCCAGCAAAAGCTAAATCACAAAGCCAATCTGTGTTACTCAGCTCAGGAAAATCGTCAGCTTCCTCAAGTAGCTCCAAAAATGAGCTAATCTCCTGTTTGAGCTCCCACACTCTTTGACATACTTCCCCAAACCTAACCAGCAGACATTAGAGTGGTAAAGCAAGTCCTGGCGATCAGCATCAGTTTCTTCAAGAAACTTAATTGACGATGCTGAAGTCCCCTTGCTCGAATAAAGTTAACGAGCTTTACAACTGTCTTCACTACGTGGTCAAGCTGCAATACGGATTTACACAGTGCTTCCTGGTGGATTATGCAGTGTAGGAAAATTACCTCCTGCTTAGGGTTGTCCTCTTTCACCCTCTCCTGGATTCTTTTGAGCAGCCCAACATTTTTTCAGTCAGATTTGGCGACTTGGATGGCAGTTTGTCAGATAAAGGTGTTTTGCTGAGCCTGCAAACTAGCTGCCAGCCTCTGAGCAGTAGCCATCCGTTCTTGCATTGACTGGTTGTTAGCATAATTAGCATGCTTGGTACAAAAAAGTGACGGCTGATGCTATATTCCTTTAAAACCGCGACAGTTTCTTGGCAAGTAAGACATACAGCCTTTGACTGGACTTCAGAAAAAAAAAATTTAGTTTTCCATTCCTTATTAAATACTCGGCACTCACTGTTGACTTTTCTTTTCTTTGGCCCACTCATTGTTGCAGATGAGTTCAGAGCAGTAGCAGAGTAATAACTGAGAGTAGCCCTGGCTCCGCAAAATTAAATTGACATTTGCTTTGAGAATAAAGCTAGCAAGGCTCTGACCCTTTGTGAACATTTCGTGCACAAACTGATCTTTCCCTTGTAGCTTCACGTTCAGCTCCTTCATATGTGTCAGTATGTCCCCAGCAAAAGCTAAATCACAAAGCCAATCTGTGTTACTCAGCTCAGGAAAATCGTCAGCTTTATCAAGTAGCTCCAAAAATGAGCTAATCTCCTGTTTGAGCTCCCACACTCGTTGACATACTTTCCCCAAACTTAACCAGCGGACATTAGAGTGATAAAGCAAGTCCTGGTGATCAGCGTCAGTTTCTCCAAGAAACTTAATAAACTGACGATGCTGAAGTCCCCTTGCCCCTTTAGTTGTCCATTCCTTATTGAACACTCGGCACTCACTGTCGACTTTTCTTTTCTTTGGCCCACTCCTTGTTGCAGATGGGTTCAGAGCAGTAGCAGAGTAATAACTGAGAGTAGCCCTGGCGCCGCAAAATCAAGTCAATGTATCACCACGCCTAATGCGCCACCTGGTGGAACGCCAGGCATTACAGGACAAGGTCAAATGAATGCAGTCTTAATTATGATATGATTTAATTTGGGCAATCCTGTACCAATCTTCGGCGGGCCGGATTAAAAGGACCAATGGGCCGGATGTGGCCCGCGGGCCGTAGTTTGCCCACCCCTGATTTAGATGCTACATTTATTTAGATTTCCAAATGTGTATATTTTCCACTACTGCCATGTACTGTAATTACTGTATTTTTCTCAGTGTAATCATTTTAAACATATTTGTGACTTTAAGGAGTCTGTTTTCTCTCATCGTGTAAGATTAACACTATAAATGCAATGATATATGTCTTTACATTGCATTTTGGAAAATCTCCAAATTTTAGTTACCAATAAGTATGAGACATATTGATCAATGATTGTCTTGCAACTCTAGTTAAGAAGGAGCTAAATTGAGTGACACCCAGAGGAGCAGGTGAAGCATGTCTTTGAGCAGTGGGAGAAGCTTAGTAAGCAGCAGGATGTGCTGCTCGCTGTCCATGATGAGGAACATTAAACCTGGACTTCTGTCACACAGACAGTAAAGTGGCACAAAAACTTGGCAAAACAGACACATTACTAATAAGTAGCAACATGCTGTAAAATCATAATGGCAAAATAATTAGCACGCACAATTACACAGTATAACGGGAGGCTCTGTGAGCACTAAGCTCAACCTGGTATTGGGGTAGAGAGACAGAGAAAGACACGGAGAGCTGGAGATGTAAACATAGTCACAACACACTTCAATTATGTGTCTTCATTGACAGGAAATAGGCAATGGGAGGCTTGTCTTATTAGTTAATGGTAAGGTTAGCTCTACTCTGATGGTTTCAGAGCGGTTTGAAGTTGTGACTGGAAGGCAAAGTATAGTCCATCAAATGGATTTTGATGGACACTAGAGTCTGGGTTCCCAAATGTTTTCAGCTTGGGACCCAAAAGATAAATTTGGTCACTTGCACTTGTGACAGGTCGTGGGTAGTTGAATGGTCCAGGGGTGCTGGCCAATCATGGCACTAGGCAATAGTGTACAGTGTGGCTCAGCTCCCCACAGTGGTAGCACTCCTCTTGCCACCATTCAGCTGCCCTCCCGCTTCCTTGTGGTAGTGGTGGCGTGGCAGTGGCCTGGCAGGCTGCACCATGCAGTGGCCAGGACCCAGGGCACTAAGCCCTTTCTCAGTGCACAGGCAACAGTTTCCCACCCCATTGCAAGCTCCAGGGCTTCACCGACAGTTCTGGGGTGGACCAGCTGCACATGCAGTTTAAGCTTGTTGGGGACGAAGGCCTGGACAAACTGATCTCTCATCAACTCACCCTGGATGGTGGGTGACAGGTGGAATGGTGGTCCAGGCTCTCGACAATGTAAGTCAAAATGTGGCGGGAACCTCCTGGCAGCTGGGTGTGGTGCTTGAATTCACTGCACAGATCGAACTCGAAGCATCTCTAAAGTGCACTCACTGTAATCAAGGTGGGGGCTGGTCCCACTGCCCCTAGCTCAGACTGAGCCATTTGTGGTTCTGGAACAGCTGGCTGGTCCAGCTGGGTCCCTGCGAGGCTGGGAAGGCAACGAGTGGATGTCATTCCTTTGGCTTGCCTGGTGGAGGACACTGAGTCCATCAGCTGCCCCCTGCAGAGAGTGGGGTGGAAGGCAATCTCCCAGCAGCTGCGGGGCCTTCTGCTTCAGGTCAAACTGTCTCTTGCTTCTGTTGCTCTTGCTCATCCCACTGCTGACACCAATGTAACATAGGCTAGCGTGAGGAAGGAGCCAGAGACAGAAGTTTCCTTTTTCTCTTTTATTTTCACACACAGACAAGTGGACAACCACACCAACAGCCAGAACCACCGAACAATCTCTGCCTACCCTGAACTAAATACATCTCACCTAGAGGAGCATTATGGGGAATCTCGCCAGGTGCCTCCCGGGGGACCCCACTAAGTGTCTCTCCACCCCCAAGGCTGCAATATGTATTAGTTGCTAGAGGTACTCCCAGAGTTCAAGGGCTCAAACTGTGCAAAGGAAGGGAGCTGTCTGCCAGAATACTCCTCGCTTTCTCTGTGGACATTTGAGGGGTAAAGATCATTTAGAGACTCTTGAGGTTTACCAACAATTTTGCTGTCCATTGAAAGAATCCTAAAAAGCTTATTCCGGTTCTTAAGGTTCAGGTGGCCATACCAAGTTTTTATACTTGGTGGTACGATGGGTAGAGCAGTCGTCTCCCAACCAGAAGGTTGAAGGTTTGAATCTCGGTGCCGGCAGTCCACGTGTCGAAGTGTCCTTGGGTAAGACACTAAACCCCCCCGTTGCCCCCAATGGTTAGAGCCATTGGTTGAGGTGGCGCCGCAGGTGGCTGCCATTGGTTCTGTACCAGAAACAAATTCCTTGTGTGTAACATGCTTGGCCAATAAAGGTGATTATCCTTATGTGTTTTCAGAGAAGCTTAAGTTAGAATCGATGACGTGCCATGGTATTTGTATTCATAAAGTGTAGCCTATATAAAATATATTTATTTCACTATAAAATTTTATCAGAGCAATAATGAAGTTACTGAGAGTAATGTCTTTCTCACCACCTTACAACAAACTTGTATGAAACAAACATCATTTCCACCTCCTTCTCCATCCTCTCTCTTTCTTTTGCACTATGCTTACATGGCACAGTCAATATTTCACAGATGGCATTTTTACTGTTGGGCTACTGATCGATTATTATAGCAAAAAAGCATTGATGAGTTTCATATGCTGAGAGAAAAATTAGCAGCTCATCATTTTTTTCTGAAAGGAAGAGGACAATTCCATTTTTATGTGACCCATTTACACTCAAACATAGTCAACTTTTGCAGACACTTGGCATTAACTTTACCATTTTGACTTCTTTTACTGTTTCTGATGACAAGAGGAGGAAAGAAGATAGGGAAATATGGTGGTGGAATGAGGAAGTACAGGACAGCATTCAGAGGAAGAGGCTAGCTAAAAAGAAGTGGGACGTAGAAAGGACTGAAAACAGTAGACAGGATTACAAGAAATTGCAGCGTAGAGTGAACAGGGAGGGCCAAACAGAAAGCATATGATGAGTTGTATGCCAGGTTAGACATGAGGGAAGGTGAGAAGGACTTGTACAGATTAGTGAGACAGGGAGATGGAGATGGGAAGGATGTGCAACAGATAAGGGTGATTAAAGACAGAGATGGAAAGGTGCTAACAAGTGAGGAGAGTGTGCAGAGAAGATGGAAGGAGTATTTTGAGGAACTGATGAATGAGGAAGATGAGAGGGAAAGAAGGGGGGAAGACATGAATATTGTAAAGCAGGAAGTATCAAAAATGAGAAAGGATGATGTGAGGAAGGCTCTATGGAGAATGAAGAGTGGAAAGGCTGTTGGTCCAGATGACATACCCGTGGAGGTGTGGAAGTTTCTAGGAGAGACAGCAGTGGAGTTTCTGTCTAGTTTGTTCAACAGGATTTTAGAGAGTGAGAAGATGCGAGGAATGGAGGAGAAGTGTACTAGTGCCGCTCTTTAAGAACAAGGGTGATGTGCAGAGTTGTAGCAAGTACAGAGGTATAAAGTTGATGAGCCACACAATGAAGCTATGGAAAAGAGTAGTGGAAGCTAGGCTAAGAAAGGAAGTGGATATTTGTGAGCAGCAGTATGGCTTCATGCCCAGAAAGAGCACTACTGATGCAATTTTTGCTCTGAGAATGTTAATAGAATAAGGATACTCACCTTTATTGGCCAAGTATGTTACAAACAAGGAATTCGTTTCCGGTACAGAGCCAGTGGCAGCCATCTGTAGCGCCACCTCAACCAACGGCTCATCGGGGGGTTCAGTGTCTTGCCCAAGGACACTTTGACTGCTGGCACTGAGATTTGAACCTTCAACCTTGTGGTTGGGTGATGACTGCCCTACCCACCGCCTTCCCGGAGAAGGAGAAGTATACAGATGGTCAGAAGGAGCTGCATTGCATCTTTGTGGATTTAGAGAAAGCGAACGACAGAGTGCCAAGAGAGGAGCTATGGTATTGTATGAGGATGTCAGGAGTGGCAGAGAAGTACGTCAGAGTAGTTCAGGATATGTATGAGAGGAGTACGACAGTAGTGAGATGTGCTGTAGGTCAGACAGAGTAGTTCAAGGTGGAGGTGGGGCTACATCAAGGATCGGCTTTGAGTCCCTTCTTGTTTGCTCTGGTGATGGACAGGTTGACAGATGAGGTCAGACAGGAATCTCCCTGGACAATGATGTTTGCGGATGACATTGTGATCTGTAGTGAGAGAAGAGAGCAGGTGGAGGAACACCTGGAAAGGTGGAGGTCTGCTCTGGAAAGAAGAGGAATGAAAGTCAGTCGTGGTAAGACAGAATACATGTGTATGAACGAGAGGGAGGGAAGTGGAACAGTGAGGTTACAGGGGGCGTAGGTCAAGAAGGTGCAGGAGTTTAAGTATTTGGG
>NW_018128110.1:373179-377223 GCF_001952655.1 Monopterus albus | reverse complement strand
AGTGGCAGCAAGAATCAAAGGAAAGGTGTACAAGACAGTAGTGAGACCAGCTATGCTGTATGGGTTAGAGACTGTAGCAGTGAGGAAAAGACAAAAGGCAGAGATGGCAGTGGCAGAGATGGCAGTAGTAGATGACGATGTTGAGGTTCTCTGTAGGAGTGACCAGGATGGACAAGATTAGGAATGAGCACATCAGAGGGACAGCTCAGGTCGGCTGTTTTGGGGACAAGGTCAGAGAGGCCAGATTGAGATGGTTTGGACATGTGCAGAGGAGGGATAGTGGTTATATTGGTAGAAGGATGTTGGAGATGGAGCTGCCAGGCAAGAGGTCAAGAGGAAGGCCAAAGAGGAGATATATGGATGTGCTAAAAGAGGACATGAAGTTAATTGGGGTGAGAGTAGAGGATGCCGAGGATAGAGTTAGGTGGAAACAGGTGATTCGCTGTGGCAAAACAGCCGAAAGAAGAAAAGAAGATGACTCTCAGCTGCCACTTCACTAGGAGTGATTAGGCAATGCTACATCCGGCAGCCCCCGGCTCACTCCTCTGATGCTCCTACCTTTTCACTTCTTTGTTCATCATCACAGGCAGCAGCTGTTTATAGTCCATTAGCTACTTTTGTGCACTTAGCATCAGCCAACAAGTCTGTTTTTTTCTGTTGCTCGGTTTCTGCACTGCAGGTTTTTCATCTCACATTTTCATTTGCTACCACATCTAAGGTGTGAAGGTAACCACTCTCAGCCCTGTTAATAAAGATTATTTAACATTATTGTCTCTGTTGGTGAAGCCTGCTGTAGGTTCCACTCAGCCATTAAAATGGGTTTCAACAATAAATGTAAGTGTATTTTCAGCCTATTAGAAGACAATTCCACTCAGAATCACAAAAACATCTCCCATATTCAAAATATGGGCTACTATTATTATCTACTAATTAATCTTCCACAGCCCAATCACAAAATGAAAACTGAGCATGAATGTGTCTACCATTTAGTGGTAGAAATACTTTTTAGACAAATTCAACAGCCTCCACACATGGTGTGATATCACCACAACCTCCACCCAGAATGTTTCTCTTCATAGACACCAACGTACAGTATTTGTCATTCTCAAATATTTTAACAAAGATTCAAACAAAACAGAATCTTTTGAAAAGGATGAATGAAATTAAAAAATGTAATATAGAGCAGATCAACCTTGTCATTAATGAGCCTTGAGCGCCCACAACCTTGTCGTTTGTCCTTCTTTAGACCACTTCTGGTAGATAATAACCACTACAGACCAGGAACACCCAAGACCTGCAGTCTGGAGGATTCTCTGACCCATCACAGTTTGGCCCTTGTCAGCGTCTGCTATTTCCAACACATCAACTTCAAGGACTGAATGTTCACTTGCTGCCTAATATACCTGACACACTGACAGGTGCCACTGTAACAAGATAATCAGTGTTATTCACCTTACCTGTCTGGGGTTATAATGTTATGGCTGATCTGTGTAGATCACCTACAGCGGTGGTTCTCAAACATTTTTTGTCATTCCCCTCTTAAGAGGGTGGGCAAATTTTCAAGCCCCACTTGTCAAAAAATTATAATGAAATCAGACAATTTTAAAATTTCAAATTTATTTTAATATCAAATAACACCAAGTTCAAAACAGATAAAATATAAGTGCAACTGTATTGTTTGACAGGGGGATAGTTCAGTTTTGCAGCACCTGTCTCATCCAGCATAATCGACTCCATGTCTACAGCAGCAGGGAGAATGAGCTGCTCAGCAATTGTGTGTTTTTTTTGCACTGGGCAATTCTGTAGGCAACTTTGAATGAAGCCATTTGTGCTTTGCTGTTCACTGATGTGGATTTTACCATGTAATTTTTCTGCTAACGGTATTCTGCCAACTTTCTTTCAAAGAAGTAGAGTGGTTTAACGTCTTTAAATGTCTTCTTAATTGGTTGGGTCTCATGCTGTCTGCTGCCAGCGGTTTAAGACACACACAGGTCCTTGCTCTGCCCCCACCATTCCCACCGTGAATCCTTCATCAGTATTTTCTTTTCAGCTTTTGGTTAATAAGGTTTGCTACCTGTCATTTCTTTGTCTGCTTGCGCTGAATCACCTGCTTTTTTTGTGGTCCATGTAAGAAATTGATCCATTTACGTTATTATGCCCGCTACGTACACTATTGGCCCTCTGTGTGAATGTTTCCTTATATTGTTGCGCGGCAGTTAACATGCCTACGTCAAACCGTTATTGTTGCACTATGATTCCACTTTTTTCTCTCAGGCCCTGAACTGATGTTATTTTAATTTTCTTGTATTAATGACCCATTTTTCATTTTCTCCATTCATTGCACCCCACCTATCATGCCTTTATTCCCCACTAGTGGGGCGTGCCCCACACTTTGAGAACCACTGACCTACAGTATATAAAGTCACCCTGCTTGGTTTCATTGAGTTTAGCTAGGCTTTAGGTTCATTCTTCCATTTGTGACAAATGAATAAACCTAAGAGAAGCACTTCCGCTTGAAAGGCAAAATTACTAGAGCCCATACAACAGCTTCTTTCTGTTGGACTTGCATGTGACATGTGTTGACAAGTCTGCCAATGCTGTCTACTAATTAAGACAGAATTGAGATTACAAGAATGCCTTTTAAAACCAGGTGCAGATGCAAAAGATGTAGTCATATACAGACTGTGTTGCTACCAGATGGAGATAGATTCATAGATGCTGGTGGAAACTTAGTTCCCACACCCTATTTGTAACCGTGCTGATCAAGTTAGTATTTCAGCAGTGCTCCAGCATATCTAGCTCCAGGCCATTGCTGAAGTTATGACTAGTTATTTCATGCATTTAAATTAACAGTAAATAAACCATTTTTGGTGTAAGTGGTGGATGAGGTTTGGGTTTTTACTCATTTTACATATTTGCAATACTGTGAAAACCTCCCATTTATTCCTTGAGAGGAACTTACTTATGCAGTTTAGAGTGGGAGTAATTTATTTGAGGACTTAAGGAACATTTTATTCATGTATGTTTGTAAGACTACACCCTTCTGTGTCTTCTTCTGTCAAACCTATTTAACAGTCACTTGAGCATTGGGGAAGCGATTGAGGAAATCAGAAGTAGGAAGGAACAGAGACAGTCAAGTAGAATAGCATCATCCAGGCCTATTCCTTTAGATTGATTTACCCTGAGCAAAGGGTCCACAATTACTGCATGAGCGATCTCTTCAAGTCAAGAGCACAAAATTAGTGGAATCATGCTCCTCCTTCTCCTCTTCTCCTCTAGCTCTAGACCGGCTTGATGGTGGAGTGGGTATTCAGGCTAGAACAAGGCGACAAAGTCATATACGCAAGGACAGTCTCAGTGCAAGCTCCACTAGAAGGGAAACAACATCTACCCAGGGCATTCTGGGACAAGCTACGACAGCAGTGTATTAAGGCCACAATGGCCATTAAATTTCTGAACATACAGTACTGTACCTGAACACAAAGCTCTCATGATTGATGATGAACTGAAATATAAAGGCTTTTCATTTTGCTGGAAGTATTTCTATCAGGGGAAGTGAAGGATTGTGTTTTCCCAGTTTGCAACACCACTCAGAAAATAATGTGATTAATCAAAATCATTGAATGTAAATCAGCAGCCATGTTTCTCACTTTGGGCTTTGTGGTTGTGAACATGTTCCTCATGTTGGAGTTCTAGAACGTAATTTACAGTTTTTGTTCATAAATGTTATGTACAGCTACACATATACTGTACAGATGTTGTATTGTATATTGATTAATACAGCTGTTTGCTTTGAACGTTAGTGTGATTATTTGTGTGACTTTGTGTATAATTCGTAGATTTTAGAAGAACAGTTTTCCCCCTTACCATATTGTTGAGTCAGTGAAATCTATTGAATCTTGTATAATTTATCATATAATGCTGTGGTCTCTAAAAATTAGGATTGAAAAGTTACTAGTTTCAGTCAAGAAAATATCCTTTTCTTTATTACTGGTTTAAAGGTTTGTGTTTAATGGGAGGGACAGGGAGGTTTGGGGGGGTGGG
>NW_018128110.1:365243-370687 GCF_001952655.1 Monopterus albus | reverse complement strand
CCCAGCATGGACTGTTCACCTTCCTACCCTCTGACAGGAGGTTCAGAAGTGGACCACTAGACTGAAAACCTCTTTCTTTCCCTCTGCCATCAGACTCCTAAACAGCTGAGGAGTTTATTACCAGGAAATAAGTGTTGTACTGTTTACATTCTCAGTTTGCACATGCATAATTGCACATTGACTGTTGACTGCTGCACATGCTGCTCCCATGCAGCATACATTCTGTTATATTATTATATATTTTTATTATACTGCTGCATTTGCTGCTTAAAGTGCCTTAGATTTTGTGTTACTTATTTATCTCCTTTACATTTCATTTGTATTTTGTGGCATTCATGTGGACGGCAAAGTAAGAATTTCATTGTACAGGGAAACACGTTTCCTAACTGCATATGACAAATAAACACTTTGACCTATGACCTTTGCTGACTCTACATTGCTCGTTGGAGTGAGTGTGGTTGTTTGTCTACATGCCAGTCCTATGACAGACTGGTGACTTGTCCAGGGTGGACCTTGCCCCTCACCCAATGTCAGCTCCAGCCCACCCCATGACCCTCGTCAGGATAAGCGGTATAGATAATGGATAGATGGAAGCATGGGCTCCAAATTCACAGGATGCCCACTGGTTCACTTATGAGTACATTCCCTTGACCTTGACCTTGACATCCATTCCATTTCCCTTATTAATGTAACATGATGTGTATTTAAAAAAAATCCCTTCAGAATTAAGATTGGTCCTTTACCTGTCACCCCCCCACACACACACACACACACTTTATTTCTCTGCCAGTGATGATGGATGTTGCCTGTGCTTCAGACTGAAAAGGGAATAGACTTTTCTCTCGGTGCATTTCACAGCAATCTGGAGCTGTCAATAGACACACACACATACACATAACTGTGTGAAGCTGTCATCTCTCTATCAAACCTGCCTCGTGCATCAAAGACAGAAAGTGAAACAACCAAGAACACACCAACAGCAAGTAAAAGTCTGTCCAAGCTGCAAACACATTGCATTTTGTGTATGACATGTTGTTTTCTACCTCTCTTTTTAAGCTTGTAGTTTAAGATTCTCTGTACTGACACAGTGTATCGCCATTTACAGACACAAAACACAGGATGTAATCAGAGTGGACAAGTGACTGACATCTTACTAGACAAATGAGGCTGAGGTCCCACATCCTCTTTGCTGAATCCCCTTCAGATCCAGGACTGTTCTGTGCCTGATGTTTGACCTCCCAGAAGAGAAAACTCTTGTGGTTTAGACTCTTTCAGATGTGTCTTAAAACGCACCAAAATAGCAGACGTGCTATACAGTGGGTGACGGTTGATGATGATGTGTTTAATCATTAACCCCAAGATGTAACTAACACTCTACTTTATATGTACTGGATTACAGTGAGATATGTTTAAGGTTATGTAAGGCATATTTATATAATGTGTATCTTGGTGTGTGATAAATTCCATGGGCATTCTATGGTTCTCCTTTCATGAAGAAAAGACTAAGTACAAGTTAAAATAGAAATAAGACAAAGGAGCTAAAACTGACTAAAACCACATTTGAATAGTTAATAAATCTTTTTTTAAGAGCCTTTCTATGTGTTACTGTTGTTGTTTTGCTAGGCAGTATTAAACTGATTTGCTGTTTTCTTTCACATTATAGCTCCTACAATCATCTGTCACTGTTTGTGTGCAGATAAACCATATGAATGTATGTGCTGTAGGTTTAACTTGTAAACGCTTTACACACTCAAACACACATGCTCACGTTATGGCAACCTGCTGCTGTAATTAACTACCAGGGATGGAAAGAATACTGAAAAATGATTATCACTTAAAAGTACTGTTACTGGTATTTTACTCAAAAATAAACTTAATAGTGAAAACATTTACTCAGCTAAACATAAAAATATGTCAGTTAAAGTGTACTCTGAGTACATTTAAGTACAAAGAAATGATGTCACTGTGTTACATTTTTAAACCAGGTCTAGGTGATAAAGAATGTTAAATGGTGATTATAAAGTCTACAGTCTATGTTAATAGGGTGTCATCACAACGTTCCCAAGTGAAAACCATGCAGCGCCCTTATGTGCAAACCACACACGTCTGTTAATGCTGCATATGCTGACATTAATTCTCACAATTACATTACATATGTTACATTAAGCCAACATGCCACTGATTGTTAAAATTGGATGGGGGGAGAGCTTCAGACTAATTTAAAACAGGATGCGTTGATTTAGAGATACAGAATTTAGCTACTGTTTAGTGATTCTGCATATAGGCTGCCTTCTGAGAATGCTGCTGGCGGATCCACTGTTAATGCAAATGTAGGGCGAACACTGCATTTAGTTGATTAGTATTACTGATCTCACGCTGGTTGACATGGCAGGGAGCTGAATGGAGTCAGGCTCACAGCTTGTCTCAGCTTCTGGTTGGTCTGCATCAGGCCACCAGGGACCCAGCACAGCACACCATCATTTAATAATGACTTGAGAAAAATGATTTGTCTGCATATTATCAAAGAAGTACTATATGACAAACCACCATGTGAAAATCAAATAGTCAACGTTTATTTTTGTTTCCTGCCTGTAAATCATATTCAGGGAAATCAGGTCGTATTCTTGTTCCTAAGAAAACAATCAGGTTCTTATTTGTCCTGCTGTCAATGAAACATAGCATCTGATCCCAGCTACATGAAAAATAATACACATATTTTGGTCTATAAAAAAGCCAGAAAATAGTAATTCCAGTGTTTTTTTTTTTCTTGTCTCTGTTCTTTTGGTGCAAATAAATGAATGTCTTCATTTCCCATGCTATCATTTCATTTGTGAAATCCACCAGTTAAAACACTCACAGAGTCATTCAGGCTTTGTCTCACTGAGCCCCTCCGTTTTTGAACACTCAGCTGAATGAGCACTTTGTAGTGACAACAGGGACCGTCAACAACAGCAAAGAGGTGGTGCACACCTCACTGAAGTAGGATGTTCCCGAGTGAACAAAACAGTCACAGCTGAAGGCTTCACCACAATCATTTTAGCATTTTGCATTTAGCCAGACCCAGCAGGCACCTGTTAGTGCGACACCATTCTTAATTCCATTGTGTTGGTCTGCTTTCTATTCTCCTTGCTGTTCACAAACTGCTGGCATCAACTCACATGAGACCATGCCCCTCACACCAGCCTGCTCAGTGATACTTCCATTATATTTACATACATTTAGAACACGAACCGAAGGTGAGGTGAGAGCGGCTGACAGCGTCTCCTCACTTCAAGGGAAATCCTAAATTGCTGTAAGTGAGCATAATGAGGAAAAATAATAACCAAAGCCACAACTTTCACCTCCAGCAAACAGTTATTTATGCAAGGCTGACAGAATCATTCCAACTAAAAATTCCATACCCTTTTGACAACAAAATTTTGATAGCCTTGTAGCCAGAGCAGATAAATGCAAATGAAGCTTATTCACAGTTTTACTTTGACTTTTTTTTTCTATTCATATTTTGCTTCAAGTCAAGTCTTTTTCAGGAAATAGAGCACTGAACCAGAGTAATAAGGGCCTTGTTCAAGGTCACCTCAGTGGTTGTAATGAAAACGGGACAAAAAGCATTGCTTGCACAGGTTCATACTGCAAGGTCTTCTGGTTAACTGCTCTCAGTTACTAAGTGTAAAGTATAATAAGGGCTCACTTAAATTCAGGTTATGCATTTTGCCATCCACAGTTCCTGCTGCTGCAGAGCAGGTTATATAAGTGGATGGTATGACACTGCTAACGTGACAGTTTCCTCCACCCTGGGTTTGGTCACCCTGGAGTTCATGTCTATAAAAGGTCTGTGCTGTCACTTTGAAGTTGGTTAATGGTGCAATTTTTGTGTGTGGATTTCCTCTGCCTATGCACTGAACAAGATGAATCCCTTGAAAATTATTCATTTGAGTCCAGAATTTCACTGATAAATGTTTGCGTGACCAGGCTATCAGACAAGTTCAGTGATGTCACCTGGTTTTCTGAATAATGAAGTCCTAAATAGTAATGTTACACTGCCAGTTGGGGCCCCTGTGACCATAAACGTGAAGTGTATCTTTAAATAAAAACAATATACTGTGTAAAGTAATAAAATGTGCAAAGTGTCCAAAATACCTTTATTGTACCCACTAGGGTACATTGTATTGCATCTTAGCAATGACAGAAGAAAAGATAATCCTCATTCAAGTGGTCACTGACAATATAGTATCCTATTTAGTTCTTGCACCCCCAATAACAGCGACATTGCTGACTAACTAGGCCACCTGGGTAAAAACAGAACAAAAAAGGATCAGATACAGCAGGTTTGCCCAGTTCTCTGCTCTACCTTGGCTACAATGAGGATAACCAATGTGATCGACATAACAAGAAAGCTGCTGCTTAACCAGCTCCACAAGGATAGATAAAATCTGATAACAGATCAAATTTGATTTTCTGCATTCCCAAGAATACTTATGGATCATTCTTAGCAAGGACAACCTACCTGGTGGAACATTTCCAAACATGGCTATAAATGCTGCACTAATATTATTCTGACCCAGATCTCTTCTAAATGATCCATTTTGTTCTATAAAAGGAGCTTCACGTTGTTATGAAACCTGTGTTTATGGACAGTATGGTTTCATCTGGTTTCTATTGCTGCATTTCCACCTTTGGAACCTAACGAGCGGTATACCCAGTACTCCACATAATCTCCCGGGTTGACACGGACTGTCCCGCTTTTATTTTCCACTGTACTGTCTCTGTTTAGAGGAGGAGATGCACACATGCACTCACAGCTGAGGAGATAGAGAACAGACAAGATGAAGGATCCATCCATAGTGCAGCAATCAGCCAGTAATGGGGACTGTATGTGCAGTTTAGCAAACAGCTGTTGAACAAGCAGAACTTACAGATGTGTGACATCTTCACTGCTTTGCCTGTGGTCCACTCACTGAAGTCCCTGTTTTGCCTCTAAACCAACAGTAAGATCCTTGTTTTACCTCTACACCAGTATGAGTGCCTCTTTACACACTGCTTGTAATGCTGATGACTGAGGTGTGAAGATGCCCATATTTGAACCAATCACAGGCAACTGCTCTGCAAGCATGTACTCCCCCCATTCCTGGAACTTGATTTTAATTCTACTGTGCCAAATGTTAGCTTCCAGAATGCACCTTCATAGCGGGTGCACAGTTATAACTCTTAGCCTTTAATGTATTGTAAGATATAGCATGGTGAGAAGGCAGAATCTAAAAAGAAAAAGCCTTTTTAAAGCTTTGCGCCTGATAGATGTAACAGTAGAATTCTGACTATGGAAATGGTAAGGAGGTTTATGATACAAGAACCAAACAGTGTAGCAGGGTTTTATGTTGACAAAACCAAAAACCTCAAACAAACCTTAACATAATCCACTTCTGCTGCTCTCTAGTGGGCAGCCGATT
>NW_018128110.1:326804-365233 GCF_001952655.1 Monopterus albus | reverse complement strand
ACACTCCTAACGTGACTCACTGAAAAAAAGGTAACACCGGGTCTTTGGATTTACACAGATTATGCTAGTATATGCAACACAATTCAATCATAGGTCCTCTGTTAACATAAAGAAAATTATGTTGGTTTTACACATTATCATTGTGTGGGACCAATGTAATCAAGTAAATCCAACAAATCTTTTTTTTCAGTGCTGCGGAGCCGCACCTTGTCTCTCTCAAATGCAAACATCATTTTCATTTTCATCTTTGACTAAAATTAAACCGCATTAACAGTTGGTGAATCCCTCCTTTGCCCTTTGCTGTACCTTCCTTTCCTATCTCCCCGTCTCTTTCTGTCTCTTCTCTTACTGGTGGTTGGGTTCTCATGAATCTAGCGCGGCTGTGACGCTCGGGATGTGAAATTGAAAAGTCAGTTAGCTGTTTAAATATCCCATTTATTGCTAATGAAAACAATATTTCACTGTTAAATCTGAATTGACAAATTTGCATTTAAAGACACATAAACCAAAAGAGCCTGACAAATGTGGGATGATATAAAGAGACAGCTGGTGGTAGGCGGGGGAGAGGAGAGGATCGGGTGGACAAAAGAAGGAGCTGGTGTGTTACATGTTATGGAGGCTTTAGCATCATCCCTGCTTAAAATACATAAACACTGTTCACCCTGTACCCAAATGGAACTTCTGTTCTCTTTCTGTGTTTCTCTTTTCCTCACTCAACATCATGAGTATCTGGTCCCGACAAATTTTAATTAATGAAATATAAAAAGTTGCTGCGGGGCTGATGCATTTTCACCTTCTGTCTAATGGGCTTCGCTAGTATCTGAGCTTTGCATTTTTAACTACAAAATGGGAAATGCTTATACTGATTAAAAGATTTTTTTTAATTAGTTTTTTAAATAAATGTACTGTTACCAGCTGTGCTGCATGGGGGGGTATAAACAATATAAAATATGCAGTTTCCATGCCCCATAAACATTTAAATTGAATAAATGTTGAGCAGGAGTATGACCAGTGGTTAGATTCCACAATGCACATAAACACAACAGCTGTCAGGGTTCTGTCTTACTGCTTCCTGTTTCGGGCTCTTATTTTGTCGCCACTTCCTGTTCTAGGTTCATCTCTGTTATGGACTCTTTAATGTAATCAGTGCTCATTGCCTACACCTGTTTTCACCCCATTATAAGCAGCCTTCTCCCACCAGTAACCTGCCAGATTGTTCTTGATTCTGTGCAGACTTTCCAGTGTTATCCTTGTTTAGTGGTTTATGTTATTGACCCCGGATTGTTTCCTGACCACTGATTTCTGCCTAGCCCTCCTGATTGTTGTATGTTTATTCTGTGTACCAACTACTGGACCGGTTTCTTTGACCTCCCGTTTTGGATCCCTTGGCTGTGTTTGTTTGCTGGTATTGACCCTGGACTGTTGTGTGACTTGGATTATGGTTTCTGGACTGTCGCTGTGTGTTTTCTGAGTAAGTGAAGTCAAAGCGTATTTATTCTATCCTGCCTGGCATTAACATTGTGGGTAGCTGTACTGGCCACCCATGACAGCAGCACATGCATCACAGTATAACAGTAATCATTTAAAATGTGCACAAAATGTTAAACACATTAAACCTTAAACACATTCTTATAAAACAGTCATTAATTACTCATAACTATTCATAGAACAAGTATTTTGAACACTGCTACATAGATTACATTATGATACTGCTGTTCACACTGCATCAGCCTCATAAATATCAAGGCTACACACTCAGATCCAGACCCCTTAAGAGATCAATAGCTGTGGTCAGATAAGGTTGCAAATGTCTGCGGCCAGGGAAACAATCCCATCTTGAAAAAATAGAAAATGAGACAAACACGAAGGCACAGACACATGAGAAAGGAGGTTTTGTTTGGGTCAAGTGGGAACTGACACTGCGGCTACAAAGTTTGAGCAAACCACAGAACAATCTTTCTGCACTATACCATCAATAGGATGGATGAATAAATGGGCGCACACTTTCATAAATAATTTTTTAATTGATTAAATACAGTAATAATGTAGTGCCTCTGCTTGCTGATGTTGTGCTCATCTGACCTGTCACTGCTGCACTAGCTGGCTCTCACACAGCTGGATGTTGGCTGCTGTCCTCCTCCTCTTGTACCTATACATCTCTCTCTTCAGCTACCTCCTGACCCTCTCTTGCTGCTTCAGAAGCACTGGTTGAAGCCTGGAAATATTCAAAATGATTTAACTGGATAGCTAATCATGTTGGTCAGGCTGTTCACTGAGTGAGCAAACATTCAGTGTCAGAGTTTAAGAATTAGCATTAACTTTATCCACCTGCAGAGCAGTCGGTATACTGTACATCCTGGATAGGCTACAGCATTCTGATCTCAGTAGCATTAGCTTAGCTAGTCTTACTAGCTTGCTAATAACCTATTAGAAGAGTTGGATCTGACAGCATTGTGTTAAATACACAAACATAGATGGTGCATTGCCAGTGTATGTGTGTGTTTGAGTGACACACAGAGAGAGAGAGAGGGCCATGGAGAGGCTGAGCAAATCAATGCTTTATGTGCAGATTTACAATGAAATTAGAATTGTAAATTAAAAAAAAGGCAAGAGCAAGGGGACCTTGTTCTCTAGTCCGTTGACTGTGGATTGCATATTTCGCTTGGCCAGATAATAAAAATATATATAATATAAATGGGTGGCCAAATATACCTGTGTGGGAAACACTGTTTTGCATACACAAGTCTAATACTCTTAATAGTTTGTTCTAAGTGGGAGACAATAAACCACTGAAGGCCAAGACCAGGAAAACAATGTTACAGTGTTGGATAATAATCAGCATCAAAGAGGGTAAGCTCAAGATAAGCCCACACAGGGACAGATCTATAATGTGAGAAAGTGGAATGATAATCACAATAATCACTTTATTTGGCCAAGTATCTTACACACAACTAATTTTTCTCTGGTACAGAGCCAATGCAGCCATCTGTGGTACCAACTCACACACACACACTGATGGTGGCACTGTCCCTGCGAGGTGCTGCTCTGGCCATCAGGACCAACTTGGGGTTCAGTGTCTTGCCCAAGGACACTTCAACCTGTGGAGAATATCAATCGCACCACCGACCTTCCAATTAGAGAACGATCGCTCTGCCTCCTGAGCTACGACTGCCCCCAGTAGACGCCCATGTGCAATCTATCAGAATTTAGGAGGCCATCAGAGGTCCATTTAGTCCATGTGAATTATAGTCTATCTGTGAAGGTTTTTGAAGCTGTGTTCTACTATATGAGGATCACCAACCCCAAATGTGCAGATATGAAATGCCAGTGACAGTTACTAAGATTACATCAGTGCACAGAATAACATATCTGGTAAACCATAATCAATTCTGTTTCTCTTGCCACCACTCATGGTGTAACTCAGCTCCAAACCACTGACATCAGAGAAGCAGTTCATAGCCAGGCCTGAGCAGCTAAATCAATTTCCTTCAAGCCAGGCCAATCACAATCACTTGAATGTGATTGCAGCTCACACAGCAAGACTGCACAGTGCCAAAACAGCTTTCACTGCTCGCCCACTGTCACTGCTGACTACGGGGCCTGTGATAAAACATCAGGCTCTATTGCAGGTTGCAGGGTTGTGCTTGCCACACTGCAGTTTGAAATTCAAATTCAAAATGTATGACTTACAGGAGATCAGCACTTTTTGTCTTTATTTTGTAGGATTATGGCTCTTGTTACCATTGCTAACTCTGAGAGACGAGACAGTCCAAGTAACTTCAAAACTTCTTGCACCTCCAAACTGCTCGCAGGCAGATGTAAGATGAAAGACCCTGAACCCACCAGGCCTATACATTATATCCCCTCGGTTGGGCTAGACCCATACTACACAGAAACGTCAACTGAGACGTCTCTGTTAGCAGCCTTGCAGCTGGCCATAACAGTAGTCAAAACATGAAGCAAATCAATGTGCATGTGTGTGTTGATTAAGTGGTGTGTAGCTAAAAACATTCTCACGACCTCTAGTACATGTCGTGTGTGTGTCTGTTGATTAAGTGGTGTGTAGCTAAAAACATTCTCACGACCTCTAGTAACATGTCGTGGCTTAAACATAAGAACATATTATGGCTAAGGCTACAGTTATACACGTCATAATAATAATATTAAACACCCTGTCTGCTGACAGTCATAAACTCTTCTCTCTAGTTATCCTTGACCAGATGTAACCTGTAGAAACTCATAAGCATGCCTAAGCATTTAACAATCTAACTAGACATCCTATCTCCACTAAACATTTCTAATACATAAAGTATCTATCCAATTTCTATCTGACTAAAAGTACCTAACAATTTAATCTTCCAGACTACTTTGGGCAGTGTCAAGGAATAGCCTGTCACAGCTTAGGCAAATTTCCCCCTATAGTGCCAAAGTAGTTATTTCAAGCAGAATACAGATTACACCTGGCCCACTGCATAGCTGCAGACTTGACAAACAACAGTACATATAATCTAATTATGAGTACTGTGAGTTTATTTCACCTTGTTTTATTTGATCAACTGCATTCATCTCTGCAACAGAGGTCTTACAGAATATTTCACACCATTTTTGTCCTGGGTGAGTGGGAATCAACCTAAGACCTACACTGATTCAAATGTCTGAAGAACACAGTACACTTCTTCAGTATCAAGCTACACCTAGCAAGGGAGCCAAAATTCTGTGAAATTCAGTGGCCATAATGACTGATGGTTTGTCTCATTAAGATACATATAAGTAGACCGACAAAGAGAAATCAACAGTTTCTGCTCACCACGTATGGCGGCTCCAAACTTCACACTTGACTTAATTCATTTTCAATACACATGAAGGAGAAGTGCTATTTAAAAAGAATAGCTGTATATTTTTGCTTAACTAAGATGTGAGGTTGACAAGAAGCCGTGTGCTTAAGAGAGACAGTCAGCGAGTCAGTTATCTTCTAGCAACACCCTGTCTATATGAGAGCCTTTCTACGTGGATCGCTCATTAAAGCACTGCAGAGGGTACTGATAAAGAGAATTGGATTACTGTGATTAATGCCATGTGTCACTTGTATTGGCTTTAACAGTATGAGTCATGGAGCGGCATACATATGGCTCTGAGTGTGAAAACATGCTCACTCACATTTATTTTCAAAATGATTTTTAGTTGGATCATTTCTGAAGTCTGTGCCATCCATATTAGGTCTTCTTGCAGTTTCCAGTGTGAAGGACACTGCTCACTGATTGGCCCGACTGAAAGTTTTCCTGAGCTAAAACGCACCTTCAAGTATAAGCTGTCACACACATACACAAATAGACACACATATACTATATGCACACTGTCACCCAGTGTGATTAGTCACAGTTTGCTCACCCCAGGGGCTCTGCAAGAAAGCAGTGGCCATGTGTGAATTCCAAACATAGAAACACTGCTTCTTGCTCTCTCTGTGTGTGAACTTGCAGGGCTATACAGTACGCTGCGAGGACCAGTTTGAGGTTTATACTGATGGAGTAAGGACATTTTGGTCGGTCCTCGCAACATCAACAGACTGTGTGAGAGTTAAGACTTGGATTTAGGGATCAGGGAATGCATCATGTCAATGAGTGTCCTTACAAAGGTAACTATATAAACGTGTGTGAGTGAGTGTGGGCACAGTTCTGGGCAACAGATCAACAACATCTGTTCTGCTTGAGAGCCAGACAGAGCCAAAGAGTATAACAATGCCGCTCCTGTCAATCAAGCTGTGAATGGATTGATTTATGGCCCTGATGAGTCCCAGAGCTTCACACTTCGCTTCAGACCGGACAACATCCCTGGTAGGGCTCTCGGGACATGTGCCAGCGAGCTGGCTGATGTTCTCACCACCATCTTCAATCTCTCCCTCAGCCAGAGCATCGTTCCCACCTAAGACCACAACCATCGTCCCCCTTCCCAAGAAGAGCCCGGTCATCTGCCTGAACGACTACAGGCCAGTGGCACTCACCCCAATCATTATGAAGGGTTTTGAGAGAGTGGTGCTGGCCCGCATTCAGAGCAGTATACCGGACACCCTGGACCCTGTGCAGTATCACTACCGGCCCAACAGGGCCACCTCAGATGCCATTGCACTTGCCCTCCACTATTCCCTTTCTCACCTGGAAAATGGAGACTCTTACATCAGGATACTCTTCATTTACTACAGCTCCGCCTTCAACACAGTTGTCCCTCTGTGACTGGCTCCTGGACTTTCTGACTGGCAGGCCCCAGACTGTCAGGATTGGCAACAGGACTTCAGCCAGCATTGTTACAAACACTGGCACCCCACAGGGATGTGTCCTCAGTCCCATTCTCTACACCCTGTTCGCCCACGACTGTGTTGCCTCCCACAAAGACAACATCATCCTAAAGTTCACGGATGACAGTGGAGTGATAGGTGGCATCACTGGCGGGGACAAAGCAGCCTACAGGCGGTAGGTGGCCGGAGTGGTGTAATGGTGCAAGGACAATAATCTCAGCCTCAACACGGACAAGACAAAGGAGATGATAGTGGAGCCCACCCACCCCCATCACGGACTGTTCGCCTCCCTACCTTCTGGCCGGAGGTTCAGAAGTGTGAAATGCAGGACCTCTAAACTGAAAAACTCTTTCTTTCTTTCCCTCTGTACTGTTTACATTCTCAGTTTGCACATACATAATTGCACATTGACTGTTGACTACTGCACATGCTGCTCCCATGTAGCAAACATTCTCTCATTATATTTTTATTATATCTCTGCATTTGCTGCTTAAAGTGCCTTAGATTTTGTGTTACTTATTTATCTACTTTATATTCCATTTGTATTTTGTGGCATTCATGTGGACGGCAAAGTAAGAATTTCATTGTACAGGGAAACACGTTTCCTAACTGCATATGACAAATAAACACTTTGACCTTGACCTAGTCACCATACTTACATCGTGTCATTTAGCTTTATGGGCCTGTGGTTACTGTATGTATTGCTTGGCATATTTTGTGTTGATGCTACCTATACACAGTGGCGCAATGGTTAGCACCGTTGCCTCACAGCAAGAAGGTTCTGGGTTTGGGCCCCACCTGGGACCTTTCTGTGTGGAGTTTGCATGTTCTCCCTGTGCTTGCGTGGGTTCTCTCTGGGTACTCTGGCTTCCTCCCACAGTCCAAAGACATGCAGTTTAGGTTGATTGGTGTCTCTATATTGCCCATAGGAGTGTGTGTGTATGTGGTTGTTCGTCTATGTGTTAACCCTGTGATGGATTGATGACCTGTCCAGGGTGTACCCCGCCTTCGCCTGATTGCTGGCCGGGATTGGCTCCGTGACCCCGTTCAGGGACTAAGTGGTAGAAAATGAATGAATGCTACCTATAAGTAATACTTTAAATTAATGCTCATGATGATTACATTAGAAATGCAGGAGAAAATGTAAGATGAAATTGTTATGTCATTCTTCCAGTGGAATTTTTTTCCAGCCACAAGGAAAAGGTGTTGGGAACAATACTTAGAGTTTACTTAGAGTGTTACAGGATACTGTACTGAAGCTGTATGGTGAAATTGAATAATTTTGAATCTGAAAAGCTGGACAAAATGTAAAGAAAGATCATGTTGCAACACTTACTGCTGATATCTATTTCACACCATTTGTATGTAGCGATGACGAGCTGCGGTCCTTCTGCCAAGCTTGCCTCTGATTGCCAACAGAGAAGTTAGCTGTTTCTTAGGGGCAGTCGAGTTAAACTGGAGAGAAGCCACCACACAGTTAAGTACTTGGTTTTAACTACTGTCAAGATTCACAGCAGAACTTCCAGGAATAGGTTGTGGCTACATCCTTAGCCAGGCCTTTTAAAAGAAAGTAATACTGTTAAATTTTAAATATGTATTGGAAATGCAAGGTATGTTTGTGACTTTGTCAGTAGGCATTTCTATTTTTGGATTTAAGTTTAACATTAAAATTTAAATTTAGTAAATATAAATGACCAAAGTTATATGCTTATTCCCTGCCAACTTCAAATGAAAGATGTTTTAGAACCTCTGAGATCATGTTAATGTTCTTCAGACTGAATTCCCTAAAAGAATAAATTGACTAGTGGCCTGGAAGAAGATTTTCCAAAGGACTTTACAAGAAGATATAAACCTACAAGAAGATATAAAGCAAGAAGAAGAAAGTACTTGTATATGTTATATTCTTATGTAGGCAATGTGATTACTGGCTTTTTCATGGTTTGACATTTCTTTTCAGACCTTCTTGCTACCGCACTGTTCCTCTTTAATAGTGCCAATGGGATAAAGTCATGAAGTGATAAGTCACATGCAGACCAGTAATATGACAGCTATGGTATTAAAATTTGCTGTTGTCATCAGAAAACTGCTTAACTAGCATTTTAATCATGCTTATATTCTGGTGTGTTTCTGTGACAAAGTCATCTCTGAATCGCACTGCATTGACCTAAAATGTATCACTATATGAAAATGTCCAGCTTTTTAAAGATTGTCTTTTTAGAATGGACCCAGCAGGGTGGGGTAAACTAATAAAACAAAGGTGTAAATTAAAGGCAGTGGTTGGTATATGGTTATAACCCATGTTACAAGCAAACCTTTAAAGGCTGGGCTCAGGGTATAAATAGTAAATAAAGCTATAAGCTGGGTCAGCAGCGGTTAAAGTGCAAGTGTTAATAACTGCATGAAGGTGGAAAGGTCTCCCTGGTACAGTAAATTAAATGTAGCTCCACTTTCATTGCTCCATCCAGCCATGGTCACACCAAATTATTCAAACACACACACACACACACACACACACACACACACACACACACACACACACACACACTTGTCAACAGCACAACCACCGTTCCCACAGGGCCAGTAATGAGCCTGCAAGATCAGCGCTTATAGATCTCCACTTCAGTTCTCTTCGCTAGTGCACCGACACACACCTACAGACACTTGCCAAACATAAAGTAACATGTGATGTGATTCGACTGAGCACTACCACACCCTGTCGTTGGCATTTTTGCTGTTTGTTGGTTAGACCTGATGAGACCTGAGCAATAATTAACGGTATGCCTGACATGCAAGATCAGCAGCATGTCTTTTCTACAGAATTCAGAACAAGCTGAGACTGTATCTCAAAACCTAAACAATTGCATCCAAATCTAAATACACAGGTAGGTACTACTAGAGCTGAGAGAGTCTGTACTTTGTAATTTGAGTAAGCTAATCGTTTAAGATGTGCAGCTGGTTAGACTAATGCATCAAATTTTGTACCGAAAATTTGGATCTGATCTGTTAGTATTTTTGCTAAATATACAAACTGTTCCATGTTTTCAAGAAGAGGTTTTATATTTCATTAGTTTTCAGTACTACTTCTGGTTTCCACAACCAAGGGCATCGAGTATATCATCATGTAGGCAAATGATGAATAGATGGACATCAGATCTGTGTTTTGTTTCTCCATCTATCTATTGCTTACTGTTAGTGTCACGGCAGTGAGTCTTATTTAAAGCCATAATGCTATGCTAATTAAAATGTACCAAATTAAAGACAGACATTGAGGGATCATTTGCATTCCAAAAAGTAAGCCGGGGAGACACTTCAGAAAGAAAGAGACATGCAGAGAGAGGGAGAAAGACAGACGGAGAGAGAGCATAGAGAAACAGAGGGAGTGGGAGAGGGAGAGTTGATTAATAGAAAGTGTGTGTCTAATGAAGATAGATGGTGGTGTAAACACAAGTAGCTGAGGCCCCACAGTGCCGTCGTGTTGCAGGGGGGAAACAGAATTATTAATAATTATGCATATCAATACTGATGATTAAGTAGCTGGTATTAATGGTTACTTCTCTAATTATCATCAGCAGGACACAATATGCTGCACATTAATTTTACACATGCAAATCAAGCAGCAAGTCTGCAGTGATGCCACTGCATCTTTGCCTCCCTGTTTATAATTTTGCCAGTTTGATGGTGTGTTTGATTGGACAGTGGACAAAAGGTGCATTCACTCAACATCAACAAGAAACTCAGTCCTGCAGAATAACTTTAATGACCAAAATGTCATGTGATTTCTTCATTACTCATGGACTTAGATTTCATCTGTAGGCAGAAACAAGACTCCAAATGAGAACTAACTCTGCCTTGTGTGCAACTGACTGCTAACATGTTCACCACAACAACTTTACACAAGTTGGTCCACTGCACCTGAGTGAACAGAAACCACTGCTGATTTAACATAAAATCACAAGGAGCTCCAATTGTAAACCAGGTGCTGTAATAAATACAGATATGGATAGGTTACAAAACCCTCAATTAGGGAATGCACTGACTTACTGAAGCTCGAGCAATGGCAGCTAAACAAGAAGTGATATCAGCAGGCTCTCTGTAAAAGATCTTTGCGTGGCATTTGTGAAGCAGCAAACTAACATACAAACACACGTATGCATCTCCTTATATGCAATTTAATAATAGTAATGAGTTTTCAAATCAGTCATTCACTACAGACAGAAAGTGGTGATTGATGGCTTTTGAAAATACTTGGATGAATAAATATCTCAACTAAATTCAAATAAATTGAGGCAAAAAGAAAGTAAGACTAAGACAGTACAACAGTGCTTAAGGGAGCAACAACAAGATCCATACTGAGAAACAAAATGGATACATGGTGAGTGTTGAGAGCGGAAGCAGAGGGAAGAGAGAGAGCTGACCTTTGTGAGGATTATAGGAGAACAAAGGGAGGAGGCAATAATCTGCAAAACAGACAATTTAGCTGTGGAACTGAAAGAGGAGAGACTTACTGTATTAACATAAAGCTTTGTGAATAGCAGGGGGATACCAGCAGAATGCAGAGTCTCATTTTAATGAGGTGGGAGCGGGAGGGTGTCGTTTGATGGATTTGGTAGATTCCACTTTTTGATGTTCTTATCAATACAGTACTGGTATGCAATGGGGGCTCACCCTACTAGTGCATGAATGAAACTGTGGAATTACATCCCAAATGTAAGGCATTATTATGGTTTATTATGACTCTCATTTTGGGTTTTCAACAAGTCCTCCAAACTAAACAGCCATACAGGTTGCTTGTCCCACCCTCTGTTTAGACCCATAACCTCCTGAAAGATACCAGACCTTTAATCATGGTTACAAAAATGAACATGTAGTTAAGGTTGTGGACGAGTGATTGATCAGGTGTAGGCACAAGAACAGTTCGGTTGACTTCAGGGCAAAAGCATGGTTTGGCTTAACATAGCAATTTTGTTAGAAGACATACTGTATGTTGTCATGGTTACAATATTAAACGCACAGTTAAGGTTATGAACCAGTCTGAAGTGGGATCCAGACAGCGGCCTACTGTAGGAAAGCCCATCCAGTCCCACTCCTTCCTCTGTGAACTGTGTCACTCTACTCCTGCCTTTGTCCTTTGCTTTAGCGGCTGGAGTAATGCCTTCCTTTGTGTGATTATGGTTGCCGGGGGTCGCCTAACAATAAAGCAGAACTATGCGCTATAATAACCTACTTGCACAGACAAGTAGGTTATTATAGATTTTGCTGTGAATATTGAATATTGGTCCCTTTTCACTCAAACGCCTGAGAGAACAAGTGGTTAACTGAAAGGAGACAGAAGTGAACGCACAATAAATAAAGCTACAGAAAGTAGAAATGCTTACACACACTCAGATATTCTTCATCTACCACTTACCCGCTACCATCTGCTGGACCAAAAACAACAGCTCACTCTTTCTCAACTTTCACTTTTTCCCAACATATACAACATACAAACACACTCCCACACATTCTTAGAACAAAGACACTGCAGTTTATTTAAAATGGGATTTTGGATTGAAGTGGCTTCAGTGCAAAAAAAAACAACTTGTGTTCAGTTAATCTCAGGTATACTGCAGCAGGTGAGACTGCAGTTCCCAACCACTCATTATAGTCCTTTCTTTAGATACTAAATGATTTGGCAAAACTCTGGATTACATTCAATTTGTTCTACTTTTTTTAAGTCACATTCTACAGTCATTAAAAAAAATCTCACCTACAGTGCATCTATAGTTTAGGTTAGGGAAGTATTATGGCTTTGGTTAATTCAAAGGTAGACATTTACTGTAGGTCTGTGACAACACACAGGCTCCGGTCTCCTGCATACCTTAGTCACAGAGGTAGAGCTGGCCGATATCGCCCTCGTGGTACACTTAATAAATGCCACACATATCCCAGACTAATGTAGGTCTAACCCTCAAAAGCATACACACTCCATGTATCTTTTGTTAAACACACACATGCTGCTTGGTGTCTCAGCAAGACGCTCCTATCTGCCCTCTAAAAATATGGCAACTGCAGATTTGTGGCTCATGCTGATAACTAATCAGATGGCTTGTGTTGTGCAGGGTGAATGACCCCTGGTTGTGTTTTACATCACATTTTCTCTTCATCCTTTTCTCCCTCGGTCTCTCCGTCTTCCTTATTGCTTGTTGGAGATGGTTCTATTTGGTGCCAGCACATAGTATGGTGAGTTCCTCAGTGGCCTAAGGCCGACCACCTCTGAACAGACACAGCCAGTTTGAACCAGCCAGGTTTACTTGGAACTACATCAGACCAGAGATTAGGATAAAATGAGACAGTTAACTGTGTGAAAAATAAAATGATGGCCACACAGACAGGGGCTTGTTCAGAGACGGTGCTGGTCAATTCCACTACACCTGTAGTCTGCAGTGATCAGAGCTGTTACACACAACACACACTTTGATCCTGCTTCTGAACATGTCCATCTGCTGTAATAGCCCCGTTACACACCCACAGGTAGGCACATAGACTCACTAAAGCATGCATTCACATACAAGCAGAGGCTGAAGCTTTGATCAATAAATAACACTGTTGTGGGGGGGTTCTGTACACGCACACACTGATAGATACATGTACAGTTTGCACTGAGGTGCTTAGTATTACCTTGACGTGTAGGTAATCTCTGTTTCTTGATCCATCTCTCCATCTGCCCCTGCTCCCCCACACAGTCTCTAAGCAGTCAGCTGGCCCTTTTAACCCCTGCATTGCCTGAAGTACCATTTAACACAAGATTGAAATTGAGCTACAGCCACAAAGCAAAGCAAACCAACTTTGTGACCACTTAAACTGATCATCCAATCAAATCTGGTTTTACTGGTATCTGAGGAGGCTTATATTTTATGCTTTGGTGAAATAAAAAAATGTAAAATTGAACAAATCTAAGGGGAAACACTGTCTGTGACTGAACACAGCTGTAGCTGGGGGCTGTGGATAGCCTTCATTTTAAGGAGTTAGACATCAAAAACTGAAATTAGATTATTTGGTCTGTAGCCCATAGATCGGCAGGTTAAAAAATTCCAATCGACCAGCTGGATGAATATGAAAATGACAGGTCTGGCGAACTCTCCACAGTGTACTGTGTCGCTCCTGTAGTGCATGCAGGGATAGACCCCTGGCTGCCTACATCCCCGGACAAAAAAAGTGGTTAGAGAAAGCATTTGGATGGATATTTTCAGGAATGTCTTTCTAACAGATCAAACACCATTAAAGAACTTCATTGTCCCATATTGACCAAAATGTAGTTTCTGAGCCATTTCCTCACTTATTGTATGACTATTTGTAACGAGGACTTGGAGTTGTTTGGGTCAAACATATTGAATGTCCACACAAATGTCACCAGTTGGTTGCACCAGTACAAACCTAGTAGCATTAGTTTACTAGAGCAGAAGGAAAGCAGATAAAATGCAAACAAAGGAAATGGAGGTGTAATGAAAAGCCAAGACAAAAGAGAGAAGGAGCAAAGACAAGGACAGACTTAGGGCTCTGTTTTCCTGAAATAAGGCACAGATGCAAACACAAGTCTAAATTCTGGGTGAAGGCACATATGGCCAACAGATATTTGCAATTTTGATGACCGCTGCCGTTGGCAATGCAGGGCAAGGTAGGGAAGCTCTATTTATACAGCACATTTCATACACAGAGGCAGTTCAAAGTGCTTTACATAGGCAAGGAAAAACAGTAAGAGCATTAAGAACAATAAGCATTAATACTGAATAAAATCAGTTAAGACAAAATGAAGATAAAAGATAAAATGAGATAAAACACAAATTGAAAAATAAAAATGAATAGACAGCGAAAACAGTCTTCAACACGATTATCTAGCGGTTACAGTGAAAAAGGCAATGTGGAAGTGAAGATGAATGTATTATTGATGTGAAGGATGCAGCTGGGGTCAGGGCTCATGTCAGTAATGGCCAATTAAATCAGTTCTTCTCATCCTCATTAAAAGCAGTAACGGAGGGGAAGAGACTGATGGGGAGAAAAGTTCATCTCCATGAACAACCTGAAGTTCCAAAAACATACACAAACCAATAGTGATAAATACTGACATACCCAGTGCCTGATTTGTAAATTATGAGGTCCCGGAATGTCGCTTAGTGATGGACGTCAGTAAAACAGTCTCCTCAGCAACTGGTGCATTTGAGTAGTTTCCACATTAAGGGAGCAGCTTAATGGCAAAACGTTATTTGTTATGTGTTTGTAGAGACCAAAAAATCAGGAGACACATTTGCAAATGTGAGTTATAAAGCGTGAGTGATGCTATTAGGACAGCGAGGCTACGGCCTCTAATCTGTTCAATCAATAGCAAGTGTGGCATCATATTTGGGGCCTTACCACAGATTAATATTATATTCAGAACATTACAGCAACAAATTTAAAGGAGACCAGAGACTTTGCCTATATAATGCAATAATGTTGAATGAACACGTTCTTACCTTCAGTGGCTGCCCTTAATGCGGTCGTGGGGGCAGGAGTCCTCGTTCATGTTATTCTGTGCTTTGCTTCAGTCCTTTTGAAATCCACGAGCTCAGCAGACTGGCCTGTACTAACCTGTTCATTAACAGTTGGAGGCTTTATAACTGGGTCCAGCTCGGCCTGTTTAGCTTCTGACTAGTTTTGTCCTACTGTGACTTGAAATACTTTAGCAAAGTCAAATGTCTTTTTTTGCATTTTTGCTTAGTGGCTAATATAATGTTACACTGAATGTGCACCTGACTCAGTGTCACTTGGTTACGTTGTCACGTAATTAGCATAACTGTCTGTTTTTATTGTCTTTATTCTAACTTTAGTCTAATATGCTGTTGTAAGAGGCTGGCTCTACCAAAAGTATTAGACATTGGACTTTTTATATATAATTCATATATTGAATTGCTTTCATATGTAAATGAGGTGCCAGGTCCATCTAAATATGTGCTGGTCACAATTTGAAAGGTGCCGGATCCAGATCCAGCTTGTTCTGGCACAGGTTAACCCCTGGATATACCTTGCCACAAATATCTGTCAATGGTACAATTGACAGGTAGCTAATATATAGTATGTTGGTACAGCAGCTTCTGTCAGTAGAAACTTTCCAGTCCAGTGCTCAGAAAAACACAACACTATTTAATGTTAGATCCCAACCAATCCTGTCATCATGTCCACAGATTTATGTAATGAATGAATTTGCCTCTGCTGCGCCATCCATGTGTAAAATTGTACACAACCCCTCTGTCAAATCAGACACTGTAGATGAAACACATGCATCAGTTCTGCTGCTCTGTGATGACTCCACAGGTGTTTCATCAACTACACAGAAATGGTCAGATATTCGACAGGTTGTTGTGGGTAGATTGCTCCTCACACAGACCAGCAGTACTGACGTGTCTGCAGAACTCCAGGTCCTAGGATTACGCTCATGTGGATGATATCTTTCTGTTTTGTGATGTATTTTGATGCATCTATCAATCAGCAAACACAAATTAGCACTAAAACTGCACACAGAATGAGTTGTGCCTCTCCCACTACATAAGCACAAACAAGTCAGTTTGGTACCTGGGACTGACCAAAATAGAGGCACAAAAACAGACTTGCACCTGTAGGAAACTGAACTGTATAAGCCTTTTCCATAGGGTTGGCATTCTGCCTGCAGGATAATAGAGCCCTTAGTCTAAAAGCTCATACTGAGTAAACTGACAAAAGAAAAATGCAGCAAATGCACAAATAGTATAATTGCACCAACTGCAGCCAATTCTGGCAGTAGAAGGAAAAGAATGGTCAAAAGTAGCATTTACAGTTTTCAGTACAACTTACAGTATGTGCATACGCAGACATGGATGAAGGATGTGCACATGCTCCTATTCTGCCTTTTGTCTGCATACGCATTGTAGTACATGCGCAGTCAGGGCTTTTGCTGGGTGGACTGTCTGCATGGAGACAAACTTTCGGTCTGCATGCAGACGTCCACACAGAGTCCGTGTGGACCATCACAGACCAGGGAACCTCAGCCAACATGCAGAGGTGCAAAGCATAAATATCCTCTTAAGCACACTGTGCATTTGAGATGAGTTTATTTTTAGCAGAAAATGTTAGTTGCAGCTAATATATTTTGTGTTAGTACTTTTAGTATTTAGGTTATGTTGTAATATAAAAATGGCAGAGAAGCAGAAGGAGAGCTATTTGTTAGTTTAGAGTGTGTCAGGGACAGAAACCATGCACATGCAAGAATGTGGCTACTGGTTTCATTTGACCACCTTGGCATCACAGAGCAGAATTACTATATCTTTTTTTGCCTGTTTTTGTTGATCTCTGAACATGCAAGCTTAGGATTTTATCTATAATCCTTTAGTTGTTATAGTCCTTTCAGGACATTGGAGTCCTTAACATTGGCTTAATAAACTTTCCTGCTTAGTTTTAAGCCAACGTGAACAGTTAGTGAGTGCACCTTTGTTTGTTTCATCAAACTACCACTTAAGTTGTTGCATTGAGATTTTGTCTCCAAATGCTGCAGGTGCATGCTGTGCAGACTGCTGCTTTAGAGCACTGGCAACCTTTTATTATTATTATTCTGTTCAAGCACTGCCTTGTGAAACAAATGACCAGATAGCCAGCCATAGCAGTACACACCCAGAACACTACAGATTACAAGGACTTCATGTTCACACACAATTGTGTTATCACCAAGCCTGAAACTGCATTTAGACCATTATACGACATACATTTCCACCAGAAAACCTGCTGATAACATACAGTATGCGCTGGAATTTGATAAAAGCTCTCAATCCACTCCACTTTGGACAAAAAAAATCATATAATCAAATCAAATATGAACCATACTGAGTGTATGTTATAAAAGCACAAATTTGGGCCAGTCTCACACCAAACCTGATGGAAGGTTATGGTGTGTGATCGTGTTATCTGTTTCTGCTTGGTCTGAGGTTTGGCAGCACTGTAACTTCTTACAGTGAAACAGCTCATATGTGTTACTTGATTATGGTAAAGGACACTGGGGCTTCTTTGAATCAGTAGGACATTATCTTGCAATTAATCTTTCTGTCTGACCGGCTGGCAATACAATTTTCATGATACTTTTTACAAACCCCAGGTATCTTGAGCTTTTTCCCTCAGCAATAATGGGATTTTGGCACAGGGCAGGAGGGGAAAGTAGGAAATATTGCAGCACATATTACAGCACGTCTCAGTGCGGTCTGTCCACTGATCAAAGCCCCCTCTGCCCTAAAATAGCTGAGGAAATGTTTGAGTCTGACAAGAGAGACATCCAAGCTGCATGGTATAGGCCTGCTGATGATAAATTTAAACACACACTTGCACAGACACACTTATTGTCACTGCTGAATATCTTCAGAAGCATCACAACAAAGCAAAACCTCTGTGCTAAATTCATACACAAAATAGTTTATTAAATAGCTAAATGGCTACCTGAGACAAAGCTGTTGTAGCTTATATACAGTGTATACTATAGGTTATTTCATTTGAAATACTTGAACAAAACTGGTAGCGTCGATCACACAGCAGCGGTGTTGTCCAGGTTTCTTCAGGTTCCGATCACATTTTCCTCTGCTGGTATCTTTACTGATGAGGTTGACATCTTGTAAGCATTCACACGGCTGATCTCAGCCATACAAGACAATGCTAATACAAATCATTATTCAGTGATAAAAACATATTCTAGTCAAGTATTTCTTTTAAGTTTCAGACACTTCCCGTGACTTTCTGAACAAGATGCTAGTAAGAAAGGACAGAAGGGACATAAAGAGTAATGAACCCAAATCATGGGGATATTTGTTTCAGGGAGAAAGAAATTAATAAGCATGAAAATAATAGTTCTCAACACTTAGCCAGCAGGACAAAAACTGAAAGAGGAAAGATAGGACAAAGAAAGACCAATTACTGTAGAGTGGAAAAAGGAAAGAAGATGTATGAGTGAGAGAATGGGTAAACATTAGGAGTAATGTCTGTGTGAGAGAAATGCTCCTCAAGCGAAGACATGCAGTCCTAATTTGGGTACAATTAAAGTCATGTTAGCTGGACCGCATTCAGAAAAATTCTATTAAGTAAACATGCTGTGAATTTTTTCTGCTTTTGGACTATCATGGTACAATAAATTACTCCACACAGAGTGATAATGATTCAGCTAGTATTTGTTTGAACAGTTAGAACAAACTAGATTTTGTTTGGTTGCCTGTTTTTCTCCTTTTTGTGTTTTTTAATGAGATGGACACTAGTTGTACTTTTTTCACGTGAACTCTACGTAGAAAGATGTTCGGTGCATGTAGTTACAGATTAATCAATCACTTAGAAACCTACACCTGCATCTTGTGTACTACCTTTGCCTGCTTGCTGGTCTTTTTCCTGCATGGTCTTTTCTCGAGCCAAGACTTTTTGGATTGTGACCGTGGTGCTGAAAGCGAGGTAGAGTTAGAGAACCAGCGTTGTGCAGAGAAATGGATATTTTACTGGCCAGGTATATCTTAAAACAATCAGAGGTCTGATGAATTGGCTGGATGGCTGATGTATGGCTAGAATGGAAAGGGTATGTGGAGAAAGTTTGAGTCAGGGAAATGCACCTCATCAATCAGCATGATTAAAGGTTTTGGCTGGGCCCAAACAAACCCAACACTGTGAGGGCCTGGCCTTAAAGGCACAGTCTACTGTTTGGAAGTACAAAAAACAAGCCCAGGGGAGGTATTGGATTGCTCTGTCGGCAAGTTCTGTCAACCTTTGTAGCTTTGTACTTGTTAGAACAACACTATAGTGCATTTTGGACATATTCTTCTTTAGATGTTCTACATATTAAACTGTCAACAGCTCAATTCTGCATCTTCCAAACTGTTTAACAATTACTATTTTTCTGTATCCACTGGAGACACAGTAGAATATAGAGAGGTGTTTAAAGAAAAACAGATCTTTATATGAAAATACAATAACACCACAGTGCCTTCTAGTGCCTCTCAGAATAGCATCACGCCTCAGTTGTCTGAGTAGTTCCCTACATAGTCCAAATGTTAAATAAAACAAAACCCACCCCACAGCAGAAAGTCTAGTTATAAATGAAGGAGCGGTGAGATGACAAAGACAATAAATACTTATCACCCTAATGAAACTTTGACAGCATGACACCATGTGTTTCATTCACACCCCGTATGCACACAGAAGGAACTGCTAATTCATTAAACACTCACATGTTTATACACACCCAGGGACAGACACTGACAGTAGCATACTATACAGTATACAAGCCCCATGGCCAAATCCATTGTAGCCAAGGACCTGAAACAATCAATTAGGCTTTGTGTCAGCAGCACAGCATTTTTAAAGCTACTAATGGCTTTCCGCAAAGCATTTGCGCTCACAGACACAAGAGTACACAGTAAGCCAAGGAGAAAAATCACTGGTGCAATAGTGGGGAGATGTGTCAGCAGAGCAGCATCTCCAAATGAACAGGCACAGCAATGTCTGGATGAGCTGACTTTAACCAATGGAGGCTAACTGGCCTGTTGGAGAATATAGTTATGAGCCTAGGAGACACTGAATGTTATTAACAAAGGAACTGTTACCAGACTTTACAATGTTATCTATCCAGTCTTTTGGTTGAGGAGCTTAAAATCTCTTTTTGAGATGTGAAATACCTTGTAGTTCCTTGTGGACTGACTCACTTTAACTCATTCATTTATTTGTTCAGCCATTGTCTTCTCTGATCTGTACCTTGAGCCTTTCTGGAAACATACCATCACTCTAAGAGGGTGTTCACACATAGGCCAGTCAGAGAGGTTTTTTCCAACATAATTTTCCAAGGGGTTTTGTGTTTGGTTGTCTAGTTTGAGAGCGCCAAGCCACAATGTTCGCTCATGCAAATGGGTCCCTTGTGAAAAATGAGATTGAGAACAACACAAAATGTGTCCTGAAATCCTTGATCCGGATCAGATCCAGATAATCTTTTAGGGTGTGACAGGCATCTTACCTGAACATTTCAGGGTTCTGTCTTCATTACAGGCCACGTTATGGCAGGAGATATGCGTTAAATGGGGTTTTCAATGTTAACTTTAAATGGCAGTCAGATCAAGAATCTGGATCAGACCCGGATGAAATTCGGTCTGGTGATGGACGTTGCCACCCTACATGTGTGTCAAGTTTCAAACAAAGAATTATTTAGACAACTTTTGATGGAGATATGATTTCATAAAAATTTTGGCCCCAGGTTAAAAATAAGGATTTTGTGATTTTATCTATTTTTTGTGACCTTAACCTTTTCCATCCAATATCTAATCACTTCTAAGGTTGGTCCCCACCAATGTCTGTAGAAAGTATGATGATGATCCATGTAGCTGTTTGTCCGTAATCCTGCTCACCAACACACACACACAGAACCAAAAACATAATCTCCTTGGTGGAGGTAAAACACCTTTCATCACACTCATTGTTGCATGAGCACAAATACATGCACTGTGAATACTGTATAAAACATTCATCAGGTTAAAGCCATCAATGTTATGATCTTTGCTCCATGGATATAAACCACACAGCCAAACTGGTTTAATATTTTAACAACATTAAAATGCCAAGACAGAGTTGGTACTATCATTAAATGGTTACAGCACGCCCACTACGGTAAGGGTGATGTGTGCATGGTCATTAATATACAGCATGTTGCATAATCAATTCACACCCTGGTGGTTTCTTAATGTGAAAACAAATCAAAGGTATGACCCTTGGGACAGAGTTGGAAAACCGAGTACAGACTTCAGTACCCCAACCAAGTGTGAAAATCTCAAGAGATACTAAGACAATTTATAATCATTACACAATATTTTATGCACCTGATAGTAATTTGCAGCAGGTTTAAATGTATAAATGTTTTGTTAAGCTGGGTATTTTTGGCTGTGGAGCTGTTCACCAAACTCATACTTACTAAAAACTGGATGACTGACTGGAAAGCCCAGCGGTTATGAGTCCTACACCTACTCTGGCTGAGTACACACTCCCTCTCTGTCACTCTGTCCCTCTCACATGCACACACACACACACCATCATATGTTTGGTGAGGTAAAGCTGTATAGTTTTGTCCATTGCCAGGAGGGTAAACACAAACACATACTGTAGAGTCTAATCTGAGAGCAAACAGCGGTGCCTCATGTTAACCAGCATGGGATACAGTTTCCCTTAACACTATGAGGCCTGCAGCAGTTAGGAGCTCACACGTCAGAAATACAGAGTGACAAAGTGTGAGAGAGCACAAGGCAGAGAGCCAACGAAGGATATTTCCACATCAATTCAACAGCCAAATAAGTTTTAAATGTGAGTTACAGTATGTTTATCCTATCCTTGTGTTTACAATGATATTTGAAAGAAAGATCATAATCTTGCATCTTACAGGGCTGCTATGATATATAGATATACAGTATATATTTTCTGTCAGTCAGCTATTTCTCACATCAGAAACTGTGTGTCATATCAAGGTCAGAACCTACAGTCACTATTGTGATAATTGCACTGGCTGCCACTTGTTTATCATATTCAGTTTAAGCTTCTTCTTTTAACTTTCAAAGTGCTACGTGGCCTAGCAGCCACCTATATAAGCAACTTAGTCTCTGATGCTACCCCACCTCGAAACCTGTGTTCTACATCCACTGCTCTTGTTGCGGTGCCAGATGTTGCAGATACAGATGTTAGTGGGTGTGGGCGATGGATCTTTGCCAGTTCTGCTGCTTGGCTTTGGAACAAGCTCCCAAACAATTTGAGGACAATGAGCTCAACCTGAAACTTTTAAAGTTCCTTTAAAGAGCCATTTTTAATGCTGACAATGTCCAGCAGTGTTACTTGACTGGACAATTTTGAACTTTTTGTTCTGATGTCATTTTAGTGTCATTTTGGTGATATTTCATTGTTGTTCTCAACTTAAACTTTTATTTCTGTATTATTGTTTAGTTTTATATTATTCTAAAGCAACCTTGCATGTTTTGAAAGGTGCTTTGAAATAATATTTATTATTATTATTATTATTATTAGCGGCTGTAACATAATTTAGCCGTACAAAAGGTCTGTTGTGTAGCCTGAGCATTAATTTGGTCAGCTGTGAATGTACTGTATGTAAATTATCTGTGTTTGCACAGTACATCATCTATAACCATCTGTATATAGTGTTTAGTGTGCACTCATTCTGCCCACTAGGCTATCCTCCAGCACCCTCATGAAAAGGAACAAATGATCATTGAAAAGGAATGGGTGATTGAAAACTACACATGATTAAGTACTTTCTCTAATATCCACTTTTGGGGTCCTGGCAGGCCTTTAGGTTTCCTGACAGCTAGAAATCAGGTGATCAAGTAGAAATGTTCCAGCCATAGCTGCCTGTTGAACAATTGTGCATCATGTTTCTTGAAGATGACTACCAGCCAGTGACTGGATGGACAACCTCCCAGAGCAATGTTAATATCAGTCTTTCATCAGAATCCATGCAAGAAAATGTTAGACATTTCCCTCAGCATCTGCAATGTATACAGATAAACATGTCACGTAAAGAGGTAGGTGTCTGACTATCCGTGATTCATGTTCTTGCTCTCAAAGTATAAAGGAAGCACCTTTAGGATTTATGCTCCGTCTTCATATGCACATACACACGTCCCCAGACAAGTGTGTTTTTGTTGAATGAAAGGCGGATAGTGCCTTATACTTTTATTCTGATGTAGTTTAATAAAGAAAGAGAGAAAACCCCTAGCAATGAAATCTGTTCCTTTGATCAAAACAAATGACAACATCATTTCATTAGGATGGATGTAGAGAACCTTTGTTTCCATCATGTGTCACAGTATATACCTGCCCCTGGGTAAAGCAGTGGCATCCATGCTCAGGAATTAGACTGAGGAGGTAAAATAGAGGACAAAGGAAATAGAGATAATGATAGAAAAGAAAGAACAGAAGACCAGAGCAGACATTGCCATAGATAGAATAAAGGCGACTAAATCCAAGAAAGCAGTCAGGGAGGGCAGATGCATAAAAAACATGGTAAACAGGCCAAATCCCAGAGCACTCAGGTCTGCAATGGATATGTCATTTTCAGTGCACACAGTACGTGTCAGTACAAGAACAGCTCGTCATATCCCAGGTAACATTTTGTTGTTGCTATAAAGTCTATCCGTTTTGTGTTTCATCAAAATGAAAGCTGAAATCACAAATCACACCAATGTTAATATGCCATGTTTGGATTCCTCCTTTACATGTGGAAAATGTTGGTTTGTTGTTTCTTTTCGAGATAAAAAGGGCTGGTGGCATTACTCCCACAGTATTTTGAACATCTGTTGGTATTGTCACACACTGCAGTAGACAACATTATTTGATAATCTGCTGACAATGAAAGTTCACAAAATTCTCTTTTGTCTGACCTTTCAAATAATATTCCATGAAAAAATAAGAAAATCACAACCCAAAACCTCAAAGATTTAAATCTGGCCTTTAGATATACACTAGCAGTGAAAGGTTTGGAAAACACTTTCCCATTCATTTCAAAGGGAAAGTTTAATTTACAGTGGCAACAGATGTCAGCTGCAGATACCAGTGAAAACCAGTTATCAACAAGAGCAGAGATCAGTGAATCCAAGGGAGGAGCACAGGTTCCTAATAAAGATCAAAGTGTCTGGTTATCTAGGACCAATAACACCGGAGGCAAAAAAACAAATATGGATAGGAAACAACAAGCCTGAGGCTTTCCACTTCATTTAAGAATTTGTCAAGAGAATTGAAGATGAAACAGTTCAAAATGAGAGAGAAGGAAAGAATGAAATCCCTAGTTTAGCATCCATGCTAAGCTGATCTAGCTGAATATTGCCAGCAGCAGCACAAGGTACGACCAAGAAAAGATGCAATGAATGGTAAGACGAACAAAGCAATGAAGATAGACACAAAAAAGAAAAGTCGTAAGGAAAGACTATATCAGCACCCAAGCTAGGGTAAACTCTAGAGTGCAGCCATCAGTGACACTTTAAAAAACTGATACAAAGCAAAGAAGAAGCTGAAAACTTCTATTTCTAGTTTTAGCTAAAGCCACTGGAAAAAGCCTGCATCAGAATCACCAAATGAGATAAAAGACAAAGAAAGAAAAATTATATTTCTAATATAGCTTTAAAATAGCTTTACATCACAGCCTTTGCGGCAGGACCCTTACCTAGGACGCCCAGTCGGTAGTTGACAGTTATGACAATCACATTCCCATAGCTGGCCAGGATGCTGCCATCAAACATATTGCCAGTTCCTTCCATGTAGGAGCCCCCGTGGATGAAAACCATCACTGGCTTAGGGCTTCCACTCTCCCTAATGTCTGGAGGGGGGAGGAAGAGAAGGAGGTGGAGAAGGCAGAAGGACTGATTAGTTGACAGACTGAAGGTGGCAATTTCAGAGATGCAATTTTAGTGCTTTAGGGAGCTTTGGCCACCTTTTTTCTGAGTAATCTTGGCACACTTGACTTGTATGTGGAGACCTTGTTAGTTTGAGGCATCAAACCATTATTTTATTTTATGTTTTTTCTTCAGGAAGGCTGGGACATGGTGGTAATTGGAAAATGTTTTATTTATTTATTAACCCATTTTAAATTCCATATAGCTGTTAATAAAACTCAATATTTAATATGGTGAGTTTTTCCTCCAGGCAATGGACTGTCAACACGCAAGAGTGGCAATCTGAACTGTCATTCCATGCTGAGGTAATACTTGTGTGATTAATCTGGGAGAAAATCTATTAAAATGGAATATTATGTTTGACAATTTTATGAGGAAGCACTGCTTCCTTAAAACTTAAATTTATGTAAATTCAGGTCATAGTTGTTGAGCTGCACGAAAGTGTTAGCCTTGATTTTGTGAATGTAAATGTATATGAGCATATATTTGCACCAGGGGAAATTAAGGAGAACTAAACACTGAATGGGTCACTTTTTTGTGTTGTTGTGATACTGTGAAGGGCAGGATGTTGATGCAGCTTTTAAATTATAGTTCAGTCATTTCCATAATTACTGTGTAAATGTAACAAGACTAGCTAAATAAAACATGGAAGATGATGAGTTTGCAATGGTAAAAATATCTATATTGACATTTTTTTCCTTAGATGAAGGAAAGTATTTTTTATATGCATTGTTGGATATGTCAAACATAAGGTCAGGGGAATGGTTAGTTGACCATTGGGAGCAAAATGAGCTGTATTAAAATGTTTTACACCTGGCTCATTAGAGTTGAATAAATGAGAGCTGCCTTAGAAAGCTTTGGCCCTTGATGTAGTTCTTATACAGGCTGTGTTGTGAGCTAAAAGGATGACGTGAAGAGATCTAAACATTCTACAACCCATATTGGGAACAGGGTTTCACTTTCATCTTCTCTATCCCAGAGACGTAGCTTTTTATCTCTCTTCCTGTCTCCATCAGTACATGCTGAAGAACACATCGTTTATCCTGCTGATGTTTTACCACTGTGGGACTCTACTGGGAATAAAACAAAATTAATGTAAGAAAACAGAAAAAAATGTTACATCTGAGATAAGAGAATATAATGACCTTCAGTTGAGATGGGAGCAAGAGTGACAGAAAAAAGTGTCTGAAAGCATGAGTTTAAAGGACTCAAATTCAGGGGACAGACAGTATAATGTAGACACATGAAGGTAAAACTTCAGCTCTGAAGGAGATTAATCACACAACAAAGGCTGCTATTAAGCTACTGTATGGTGTCGATGCACTCTGTTGTGATTAATCTACGTCATTTCAGTTAAGTTCTATATTAGGATAATAAACTGCCCAGGCAATAGTAATAATTTTGGTGGGTGCACCATCCATTTTACTTTCATTGCATTTTAGTAAAGAAAATATATTTCTGAGGAAGCAGGATGTTATGCAGCAGAACCAACTATTTCACAGTTGTTACTATATATTTGACAAGTGCTAAAAAGGTGTTTTTCCCAACAGAGAATGTGAAACTGACAAGCTTTAGAAAACCCTCCACTGGCAAAAGGAAATGGGGTAAAAAAGAAAACTAAAAACCTAGCAATAAATTTAAATGTGGCACCAAGGTGAAACATGTTTTTATGTTTGTGTGTATACTATGTTTGTCCTTTTTTCTGTCATTCTCTGTCCTTTGTGCTGTTTTTTTCCTAGTTGTGCTGCTCCCACTGTCACAGCAGGCAGTGGCCACAGTGTAGCAGCACATCATAACCATCCTCTGGAAAGTTTCCAGAAACCCCTGACAAAAAAGGTCAGGGGACTATGGCAAGCATATGTGTGTGTGAGAGACCTTGTGTTTCTATACTTGTGGAAAAGGAAACGCGGCCGCATGCTAGCTTCATAGGGACCAGAGGCTGGTCCTCACAACGTAGTTTGTCAAATTTTACTAAAACAACACGGTGTAAATTTATAGCGAGTGTTGGCTTTGGTTAAAGTCAGGGTTAGGGCAGGTCTCTGTTACGCATGCCTTCCTAGGTCCTCCCTACTCCTTACTCAGCTTTATTAATTTGTCTTTCCTTCTCTTCCGGTGGATAATGAGCAGAGTGAACACACCTGAGAGAGGAGGGGTAGTTTGAAGGCAGAGGGGGTTCAGCTGTCTGTGGCCTGTCGGCTGTTTGCTGCAGAGCTGTTTGTTAGGCTGGTGCTGTGTCATCCTCCTCACCATCACCACCTCCGTGATTTATGTTGTATTATGTTTAGTTAATGCATAGTTGTATGGAATCACTGGCAGTACTGTTTTCAGTTTGATTTGTTAGTTTACATGGTTTGGCTTTAGGTTAGCCCTGGTTGGACAGCCCACTGTCCAACTTTCTTGTTTTGTAGGTTTTGTTAGTGAATTGTGTTCTTTTGCACCAGTTAACAGAACTTTCTTGTGTTATGTGTTCCTTTGAGCCATGATTTGTTGGGACCACAACAGTCTCCCGGAAATGACTGTAAGACAATGTAGGGACCCCACAAGTAACAAAAACGTGTGTGTGGTGGTGGTGGTGGGGGGATACCTAGCAGTGCAAATATGTGCATAGCTTCACAAAATGAGAAGAGTGAAGGCAAGAGGAGCAAATGATAAAGAACAATTGTGGTAGTGGTGATGAAGGTTGTGATAATGTAAATGGTGACACTGGTGGTGGAATAGTGATTATGATTTCCATAGCAGTGGTGATTATATTGATAATAAGAATAAAGTCAGCAATATTACTGATGATTCCCATGATGGTAGTGTTGCTGTCAATTATAATGTAATAATGGTGGCAGTGTTAGTATAATGGTGATCATGGCAACGACATTAAGAGTAATGCTGATGATTACAATAGGGACAATAATGACATTTTGTCCATCACAGTGATGATGACGAGATGACAACAACCATGGTAGTGATGATGTCACAATAATTATAATTATGACAACATTAATGCTATTGCAGCTATAACAATGTTTATTAAGTGACATTTGTGTTAATAACAGTGATGATGTTGATATTGCTCCATGCATTTTGCTGGTGGAGATGATGTTGTTAATGAGAACCATGACAGTGATAATCATGATGTACTTCGAGATCAGAATCACTTCTCTGCTTTTTGCAGATGACTTGGTACTGTTGGCTTCATCAGCTCCTGGGATCTAACCAAATCTTTTAAGGTGTATTTTTCTTTAAAGAAAACAATATGGATGAGTTCTCATATCCATATACTGTTTGTAGAAGCTGAATAATATGATACTTTTCCTGTATGTGCATATCATATGAATATATACAGTAATTTCTACTGCAGTGAGATATATATGCATGCTGTTATAGCTACCTTATTTTGTTCAGTGCTGAAGGTCAGTGGTAATGAGGTGAGGTTGTGATAAAATTGTCTTGGCAATGATTGAATATTTGATGAATTTATCTAAATTTACATGGACTTACTGGCCGAAAAAAAACCTGGTGCATATCGAACACATTGTATCTTGAAGCTTTAAGTTTATGCAATCCAGCTTGCTCTCACTAAGGTTTCCCGACATCTGTCATTGGCTGCCACTGCCAAAAAAATCCTATAAACCCCAGTGCCTGCCTTCATTCCCCCATTTTATCAATTAATCCTCATTCAGCTGATTGCAGAGTTCATCCCTTTCCTTCATCCTCTTGCATGAAGTGAGGCAACAGTGTATCTGGGGTAATTTCTGCAACATCCAACTTACATGATTATTTTTAATGCGCATGTCTTTTAAATACTCTGTTTAAAGTAACTTTACATGATTTCAGTTATCAATACTGTAAAGGTTTTTCTTAAATAGGCAGGAACACCCAATTGTCCTCTAGGAATTTTTCACAGTGAGCAGCAAGATGAAAGCTTGCTTTGAGGAGAGCTAAAATGAGATCTAATGTTGTAGCGGTTCAACCATTCAGCCTTCCTAGGGACGAGTATGGGTGAGGGAGAGTTTGTCAGAAGATAGGTGCCATGCCAACAGGAAGTAGATCAACCCTCAAGATTGAAGTTATGATCAAAGAGATTCAGGTACTTTAGATTTCTCTGAGCAAACCCTGAGAGATGCCCCCAGGCTGTTGCAACCACTTTGGTATACTCTCCCTATGCCAGTGTAGAGGACTTATCAAACTAACAGCAGACACAAGGAGCAGAGATTTTTGGGCCTTTTGCTGCAGGGAGCAAAGCCATGGGGACACTCAGCAAAAGCATCAGGAAACAAAATGAGGCCCAGGGGTGAACACCAGTTCAAACACTCCCAGATGAAATGCTCTTGTATAATCTATGCAACTGTGCTGGTGTAACTTATTAGAGTACATATCCGCTGACATGAACATGAACAGGTAATAATGCAAATCTGATGGCATATTTACTTCTACAATGTGAAAATCAGTTCTTGCTTAGTTTTCATTTTTGCTTTGGAAAAAAAAGGAGCTAATATTTTTCAAAGCTGAATTTTAGGCTGAACTCATAATTGGCTTTACTGCTTTGCATGTTGTCAAACAGTATATTTGAGCTGAAATGCAAAAACATTCAAGAAGTCAGCATTGTTTTTGGTTTACCCATGACTGTGCTGTGTTCTTAATGTTAGCAAGGTATTTTCACTGACAAGACCCATACAGGCTACAGTTATATGGGTTGGTTTCTAGAGTATTGACAAGCATCGTTTTGTGCTTTACTGTGGGTTCAATATGAGTACGTGTCGGTTGCATGTCATGACAACACTAGGGCTTCTATCAAGTCCTTGCCATGTCTGCAATGTAAAGAGCAGCTCACAGCAAGTGCAGTTTATTCATCTTCACATTTAACCGGAATTTGAATTGCTCACTCAAGTGTTAAACTATTTTGCCATGATATGTAGGATTAATTCTTTCATGTTATTGCATGTGTTAATCAAATATTAATTGCTGCATTTTCATTTTGTGAGTAGTAGTGAAGGGCATTTTACTATTTCCCCATATATGTGATCTCATGCAGCCTCAGTAGTTAAATTTGCAACTGAAATGTCACCAACTGGAGCCTCTGGGCGAGCTGGGTGGATCACATTATTATTCCTTCATCAGCATGATTGTCTTCATGGTGTCAGCAAATTCTATATCTTTGTGCCCTCCACACTTAAAGTAATATCATAGTTCATAAGGAGATTATCAAGTTGCATGTATTGCTGTATACAACTGTAGATTCACTTCTTTATACACACTTATAAGTAAGTCAGCAATGTTTGGTGTTTAAAAAAAATTCTCCACTCTCAGAGACTTTCCTGGGTTACATCTATATTCCCAGCACAAAAGGATTACAAACCCAGCTTTATAGGGTATAAAGAGATTGTAAAATGCAGGATTCATCTGGTGGGAGGGGTGCAGAGGTTTGGGGATGTTTGCATTGCATGTCATTAAGTTTGCATTTACAAGGTGACAAGAGGTTAAGGGCATCAGAACTTGGGGGGTGGGATGTCTGGGGAATCTGGTAACAGTGTGAATGTGTGTGTACGTGTGCATTTTCAAGCATATTTTCCTTTATTAAACTGGATTAGTTGTCTGCCCTGCATCCTTTATCGAGATAATACTGAAGCTTGCTGGGATTTCATTGAATAGATCTGTGTGAGCTGTGTGACTCTATATAATCTAGTTGGTGTGTGTGTGAGCTCCCAGAAACACACAATGATGGCACAGATCAAAGGGATCTGCTTGCAAGTCTTATATGAATGTAATTGCTATTTACTTCGTCACATTATACTGTAGAGGTGCCTCATTAAGACTTTCTGCCTGTCATTAAAGTTGCACTGCTGGAGCCTTAAGGGGATGCAACTCAATCTCAGAGTTTTATCAAAGACATTTTATTTTTAATATGAGTCTTCAAAAGGCCCGCTTTTTATGGCTACTAAGAAAATGGTCTTCTTTTTGTATTATTGACATTAATGGATTTCCAGCACAGTGTTATATGTTCAAACGGCATCTAATTTAAATATCAAGAGCAGCAATTACAGTGTTTCCATCCTATTGTCTTTATCGATTCACTGGATCCACTGTAATACTCACTTGAGAATTAAATGCCTTAAAAGCAACAGGAGTGTGTGGGAAATGTTAAAACATTTTTATTGCATTGTTTACATGTATGTATGCAGAACAGATACCTTGGTGTAATTTAACTCCAAACATTTAACAAGACTAAATAAGGCCACAGATATGTGAAGTAACTAAAATGTCTTGCATGCAGTATAAGGTTATATATTGTGCTGCACAGTACCAATACACTGAAACACTGCAGGCATCTGTACTAGTGTGGAGTCAGTTTCCTGGTTTGTGCTTTTTCTTCTTTAAAACTTGCAGCAGTATCTATGCTACCTATTATGATCAGATTTGATAACTTTAGCACATCCTCTCTTACCTCTTGACCTTTGTTACTCATGGAGACACTAGAGCAGTGAGGTTGTTTCTGCCTCTAGAGCAGCTCTGTCTCCCAGAATGCTTGCAAAATTTAAATTACAATCTGGTGTGTAAGCAGTCCTCAACATTTCATGGCATTTACAGAGCAGGTTATCACAGTTACCATATAATAAAAGATGAGTATTCATGTTGATTGTGTGTTCTCCAAAAAGCTCTACAATGAGAGCCCCGATGATAGCTGAAACCTATAATGACACTAATGTCACTTGAAATCAACTCCACCCAAATGCTGGCTTATTTCATTATTGCCAAGTCTGTCAGGTCTTTTAGCCAATCCACATTTTATTTAGCAAAAAACTACATTGGGCAGCTTGAGATTTAGGGCCAGAATTCAACAGGTGCTGCAGGTGGCAGATCAGAAAGTTAGCTTCATATACTGGTGGGTAATAAATTAGCTTTTACTTTTCCCTGTAAGAGAGGAAATGATGCCAGGAGAGAGAACAGCCAGCACAACTGAGAGAGATGCTTACGTTAATTTTGTCCAGAGTTTTCATGTTGTTGTAGATGTGTCACATACTGTACTAAGGAAACTGGTTTGATGCCCAAAACATGAACAGGTCTAAGTGTTACTATAGCTGTAACCCAGTGCGCCAGTGGTTGATTATTGACTTGTGAACATGATCTGAGTTTATAAACAAGACGATTTAAAAGAAAAAACATGCAAAAAATGTGTTAAGAGCTGTCTGAAGGTTTAATAGTTACTTGATCTGCTGGTGGGATGCAACAGAGAAAAGTAAAGAAAAAGGGAAAGAAAACAGCAAACCCAGGCAGAGAGTTTATGTTACAGTATTAATATCAAAGAATGGTGGGAGACATGTAAACTTTAGACATCAAGCTGAAAAGGACAAAACACATCCAGCCCAAAAAAGAGTTTACGAGTAAAGAGCAAAAAGAAAATGTCCATCACTTTCAAAAAAAGGACAAGAAATGTAAGAAAATCAAAGAAGATAAAAATTGGAGGAGAAAGGGTAAGTTTGGTTTCCCTTGTCATGCAATTCACTTTGGCATTGGGGGAAAAAATACCTTCGTCGTCCGTGTTGTCACTATCACCTAAATCATCAGTGTGTTTCTTTGTAAGGGGACCTATAGGACCAAGAAGGAGAAAATGGAGGAAAACAGGGTGATCAAGAACACACACAGCCTTCAAAAGATGCTCTCAAAAGATAAGAAAGTGTCTCAATAATTAATGTTTCTATAGTCCCTTTAGTTTTGGAAAAATCTTCAGAGACTGGTTAAACATTACCATAATGGCCATTTCACATGTTTACAGTAGGGATTTACTGTATATGAGTTCATATAAGAAAGTTAAGGAGCAAGAAAAGAGGGACTTTAAAAAAAAGAGGGGAAAAATATTAGTTCTTTGTTGAAAATGAAGATTTAACTGAGGATCAACTTCTTAGGATCAAAAGACATAAACCTCTATGATACAGTAGCATCAATTATAGATATCAGACATTATGTTAACAAATGGAAATGATCAATCACAGTAGCAGAGAAAAAGGCAGTGGCCGTAAAGGAAATAGCATTTTATAAGAGCAGAGCACTCAACAGAAGCATGTGACAAACTTCCCCGTTGTATTTTCAGGGTGTGTTATCTGTGTGGGTCTAAAACCACTCACACACACACACACACACAAATATGCACATTCATTGACATGCATAAATTTGACTGCAGAGGGGCTGCTGTGAAGTATGGTGTACATTGGAAAATTTTAATGACAGAAAGAGACAGAACAGCAGATCCTGGAGACTGGGCATATTGATTTTGCCTCCAATTTCAGAAGATTGGTGTGTTGTGTTTCTACTGATTTAAAAAAGAATTTTTATTGTACAAAACCACACATACACATTAGATGCAGTTGCCACTTTATTAGGTACACTAACCTAAAACAAATGCAGCCTAATATAAAAGTCCTTGCTTGTTTATACTGTTCATTTTGTTATACTACACAGCCTTATGCTGGTTTACTGTTTACTTGCCCCTTGCATAGGGATGTGTACATGCACATTGAGGTACCAGAGTCAAATTCCTCATGTGTCCGACACACCTGGCCAATAAAGCAGATTCTGAGGTTAATCCTCTTTAAAAGGTGATCATGGTATCTGCTGTGTTTCAGTTAATTAGCCTGGATGTGTTTATATAAAAGGTGGTGGACAAAATAATAGTACAAACATGAACTATAATCTCCAAAATGATTACATAGTTAAATCAACACATCCCTCTTTAAAACAGTTTGAACATAAAGTTATCACATTCATGAAAGGAGCAGGACTGCTGTGTTAAACTCCATTAGTGTTAGCTAGGTGGACCTAATAAACTGCCAAGTGAATGCTTAAGGAAATGGTTAGATCTGCATATTCACAGAGAGTTAAGAGGGAAATATCTCTCTTGTATGTGTACAGTAAAAATAAGGCCACAGCCAGTTAGCTTACCTTAACATAGGAACTGACAAGAGTGGGAAACAGATATGCTCAACAACAGGACTCCTCAAAGTCACTGAGTCCAAGATGTAACATGTTAATTAGTGAGTCTGTGAAGTGCTGGGGTGTAGATCATGTTACCTTTTGACAATTTTCTCAGCTAGTGCTCTGCAAGAAAACTTTGTATTTCCCAACATGTCAAATGAATGTCATTTACTGTGGTTTTCTTGCTAAGTCAAACATAAGTGAACTTCAGTCTAGTTTGACAGGGAAAATCATTTTAATACAAGTTTGTACATGTTTACATAGTACCTTAAAGAAAAGTAGGCACATACACACACCCACAAAAGACAGACAGAAACATAATGAAAACATGCAGTTTGCAAGAAAGGAATGTAAGCTAGCAAGGTGTATGGCAGAAAAGTAGAATGGCATAAGCTTAAGCCTTCACACACACACAAACACACACACACACACTGTGTGATATAGACCCACCACCACATATAGTTCCCGCCAGCCCTTTCCAATTCCCTGCATTAGCCACAGTCCCAAATGGCCAGCAATTTTATGCAAATCTACTTCAATTCCATTTGACTTAACAAAATGATATAACATCAGCTTCAACATGACAAAGGTTAAAATGCACATTCTGCGAATTTGGTAAATGTTGAAAAATCGCAGCATCCTTCTAGTTAGTAGCTCATGTTGATGAGTAATAATTCCTCTATCACTCAACATCCTGGTGGTTTATTTCACGACCAACCATTTCTTTACAGTGACTTTAAAGATAAAGCCAGCTCCCTGCATATCATTCTATCCTACAGCAGTCTCCCAGCTATTTTGTGAGTCTGACAAGCAGTTTGATAAGTGAGCGCTGACTTGTGCTTTGTATGTGCTGAATAAGCACCAAGACACCAAGAATCGTTTCTTTCAAAAATGTAAAACATCTAAGGAACTATCTAGGGATGTGTTACAGTTTACAGAGTACACTGCAGAGAGAGATTGCTGTCAAAGCAATATAGTTAACCATACACTGCATATTAACCAATGTCATTGTGTTGGATCTTGTTGCCATTGCTGCCCTCCATGGAGGACCTGTACACCTCACGGGTCAAAAGGAGGGCGGAGAAGATCTCTGCAAGCTCCTCACATCATGGACACAATCTGTTTGAACTCCTCCCCTCTGGACGGCGCTACAGGTCACTGTGCACCAGTCAACCAGGCAAAGGGACAGTTTCCTCCCCCGGGCCATCACTCTGATGAACACTTGACCCATGACACTATGACTGGACAATAACCCTCAGTGCAACACCTGTAAAATACATTGCACATATAGATCTCTCGATGCACCTAGACTGTGTGTGTGTGTGTGTGTGTATATATATATATATATATATTACACATACACAGGTCTCTATAACTACTTGTTTTTGTTTCATTTTTTGTCCTAATGCACATTCCTTTTGCTTGTTTGCACATTACTTTCTTTCCTTCTATTCGCTCAGCCTTACATTGTTGACTTACCCACTGCTGCCTTACATAAGGACAGGTTTCATGGAAACCTTCAAGAAATGATTAGGAAATAGTGAACCTGTAAACTAGAGCCATACCAACTTACTGTAATGTGTTAACAGCTCAAGAGCAGCTTTTAAAAAGACACAGTTAAGAACTAAGAATTCTACACGGCCTATAAATAGATGTTTGACTAAGTGTTGAGCAACTTTAAAACTTGATAGAATGAAATAATCAAAAAAACGGTGACTGATGTGGCCACTCTGTGCTGCTATAAAAGTGGCACCTGTGTTTGACCAAGGGTTAGTGAGGATCAGAGCAGACAAGAAAGCTGCTTGACTGCTCCTACTGCATCACACACACACACACACACACACACACACACACACACACACACACACACACACACACACAAGTTCACTCTCCTATGAATACACACATATACAAAGAGTGAGAGAGACGCATAGAGCAACCAGGTGTCAGTTTTAAATTACCCAGTGCCAAGGAGGCCCTGACACTGACCTGCACTCACCTACCTGTCACTGTGTGTGTGTATGGGTTTGTCTTTATATAGTTGTGCGAGTGCAAACTCTCACACACCCTCTCACAATGAATAACACAGCAACTAGAGGCTTCAGACAGGAGGGGTTGCCTAGGAAACGGTGGGAAGGAACCCTAGTTATTTGTGTTGAGCATATTTTCATTTGGGCTGAAACAGATATAAAATCCCCAGGAGAGGTGGAGAGGTGATTTGTCCTGACATCTCCCTTACTCTCTCAAGATGTAACACAGACACGCAAACACAAACAGACATATGCATGAACACATATAAACACACGTGCACAGAGATGCAAAACCCACCCCCTCCCAAGCACATCAAGAGAAGTCAATCACTCATGCATATCATAGAAATGTCAGCAGGGAGTGTGCGTGTGTAGATGCTGTGTGGGTGCACAAGTTAGTGGATGCTCCGAGTAGATCTGCATGTGCAGTGTTTCATGAAAAAATACATCTTAAATGATTCGTTGTGACTTCTCTTCTGTCAGAACCAGAGAGCTTTCCTCTGAGTTTTGCCTCCATGCATGCTACAATATTTTTTTATCTCTGCTGCGCCGCTGCCCCGTTTAAAAACCGAGCAGAGCCGATGGAGTTTGGTTAATGATACTGTACTTCCAAGATGCAGAATTTACTCTTTTTAACTTGGTGTGTGAAGAGTTATAGCCTCCGCATCTGAAAGGCAGAGAAATCGCTGATGATTAATGTTCCTGGAGGCTGTGAGTATTTGTCTGAGGAAGGGTATCATAGCATTTACTGTAAGTGGCTGATGGGAAACATGATGCACTATTTTCCCATAAATAGTACTCCTAAAAAAAAGAAAAGGTTACATAAGGGATGTCTGTACAGAGCCTTCACCTTGAGCCTGGGGTTGTTTTGAGGGCGTCATATCCAGGCTGGCCACAGGAGGTCGCCGTTCACCAGCTGCAGCTCTCTTCTTCAGTGGGCCAACCTGTGGAAAATCCTGTCAGGAGGCAGTGTTCGAGGGCATTCACTCTCCCCTTTTTTTATATTATATTTCTGTGTCTCTCACTTCTTTTTACGTACTCCTGTGGTCTCATTTGACTGTTTTATTTGCTATATTTTTCTCACACTTTTAGTGAATCCTTGTCATCTGATTCCCTGTTGTCTCATGATCCGTCCATGCCTGTTGGTTAACCTCCTCCATTTCCCACTTGTGGCATCAGGATGGTGTATATAAACAAAAGAGAGACTGTCCTTTTTAATTTTAGCTTTTCATATATAGCAGGGAACAAGGTCCACAGTTCATCAGATGACAGTTTTGACCACCGCACTGAGGGTTGCAAGACTAGAGGATTTTTTTTTACCATCAAATCTATGAATAACGTGTCAGTACATCTGTGATCTAATGATTTTCTTAATTTCTCAGGTTGGGGGGCATGATTGCAGCCTACAAGATAGTGCCAGATGAGATTGATGAAATCAAAGTATGTATTTGATCAATCTGTCTATTTTTCTTCTGTATCTAGCTACAGTACGTGCAGTAGTGATGAGTTTCATAATAATTAATCATATGTGTGTGTGTGCCAACAGGAGACTCTGGTAGATTGGTGCGATGAAAAGGAACTTAACCTCATCCTAACCACAGGAGGTACAGGCTTCGCTCCAAGAGACGTCACACCAGAGGTTGGTTGTCCATTAGAATTTGTCCAGTGTGACTCCACCCATAGTTTACATGACTTGTGGTATGAAGCCGTCAGAGCTGTTATTTTGAATATCAGCTTTCTTTCCCGTCTATAAATGACAGTAACTAAAAATGTCCATCCTGGTTACTTCTTCTCTTTAAGGTTCCTCCAAACGCAAGAGGTCAAAGATGGCATCTGAATCGTCTCAAGTTTCAGACGATATGAATATTTTTTTGGGTCATGCGAGGAGCACTGTGGAATGAAATATTGTATTATCTGATAAGACAATGTCTTGTGGTTAATAGTGAGGTGATGTGTTTTTCTGCTGCAGTAGAAATGACATGTTGACTCAACAATGGATTTCAGGAGTTAAAGTTATTTTTCTACTTATCATCAGTATTATTTTGCTTTTATAATGGAAGAGTTCAGTATGACTATTTGTCTGTGTTTCACATTGCATTCTATTATGAAATCTATTGGCTCACAGCAGAGGTTTGAAGCTGTCACTGTCATATTGGGTGGAGACCAGATGGCGCCTGTGACTGGCTTTGCCATTGCTCCTCCTGTGTTTTCTCGCCTGGTTGTTGGTTTCCTAGTATTTTACTTTACTTTATCAGCTCTGTCAGTAAGTACTTGTGTTTCTGCTGTTTTGACTTATGACCGGGACACGTTATTCCACATTAAGGAGCATATGGAGAACTGGAGTATTCTTGGGGCTAAGTACCCTGAGTTTTTCCCTCTGACTTTTGAGTGTTCCACGTCTTCACCAGAGTACTTGTTATTGACCAAGCCCTGCGGTAGAAGAAGAAGGCGGGGTTGCAGGGCTGGAGTACAGGTGAAGCGGAGGAGGCAACGAGCTCGAGGGCTTTCGCCGTACCAGAGTTTCTCGTCTAGAGGTGTTCGCTCTGCGGCGATACGGGAGCGGGTTTTGCGTCCCATTACTGTCTGTCGGATGGGAAGTGAAGACGCTGTGTTGCCGACTACGAGTGACCTAGCTGGCCGACCTGTTCTGTCGGTTAGGATTGCTCTACTTAACGCCTGCTCTATAGCCAACAAGGCGTTTATCCTGAATGA
>NW_018128110.1:317999-322876 GCF_001952655.1 Monopterus albus | reverse complement strand
GACCTGTCTTTTCAGGTCGTAGCTCCAAGACTGTCGAATGCCCTGCCCTTGACTCTACGTATGGCCGAACCTATTGATGATTTAAAAAAACTGCTGAAGTCACATTTATTTAGACAGTTTTTTAATTGATTGGGTTTATTCATTTTATTTTGTGAGTACTTTTTAGGTTTATTATTTATCTCTTTTTATCCTTTGACTTTGTAAAGCACCTTGTGACTGCCTGTGAAAGGTGCTATATAAGTCACATTTATTTAGACAGTTTTTTAATTGATTGGGTTTATTCATTTTATTTTGTGAGTACTTTTTATGTTTATCTCTTTTTATCCTTTGACTTTGTAAAGCACCTTGTGACTCTGTCTGTGAAAGGTGCTATATAAATAAAATTTACTACTTACTTACATTAAACAGCTCCATGTATCAGTATTAACCAGCTCTTATGCATGCATCATAGTCATAATATTCAGCTTTGAGTCAACTAGTAGTATTTCTTGTGTTCTTGGTGAAATGTGCATAAATTGATTGAAGAGATAAGTGTCATCCTGAAAACTATAGATAAGATGCTAACCACATGTCTACTTTCAGTTAGAAAGAAATGCCTGAAAATAACAACACACACTGCTTATTTGAGCATTCTAGAATATTTGCATGAACCTTGTGTCCAGTTCATGTTGTGAGTGTAGAGCCAACAGATAAGATAATACGAGTTCATATTTGTATGAACCTTGAATGAACAGATTAGAAGATAATGAGTTCCATAGATGTACATGGCAGTCCCAGCCCGAGAAGATAAATGTGAATTACTTCCTATTATCAGAGCTCTTGGGACTTGTCATCTCACAGAGCCCAGCGCTGTAATAACTCTGCATTTAACCAGAAGAAAATAAATCTACATAAAGCTGATTCTTGTTTCCTGAGTGTTACTTCTTGGGGCCTTCAGATAAAAGAACCGGTTGAATCTAAAATTACTCAACAGGCCTCAGCTACAGGACCATCACACAAGCTCAAAAGGACAGAGAAAACAGGTACTGCTCAGTTCTCAGACTTGAGTAGTGTTAATTACAGATGTGGATTAACAACACATAACAAATTAGATCACCGGATAAATTTTTGATTTATCAATATTGAGAATGTCTATCACATTTGTCATTTCTATTTCAGCTGTGGACCTACAGTTACTCAGCAAAAACAAACGCCGGCACAGGCCGTGGAGTTCTGCAGAAAAAGCAGCGGTGTGGCGTCAACTGGGGCAGTGCATCACTATGCAAAGAGTTCCTGGTAAAGAGGTCTGCCAGCACTGTGCAGTCGCAACTGGAAAGATTTAATGAATAATGTCCACAACTCCATCATGTCTCAAAAAAGGAAATTGTTGTAGTTCATTTTTAATTTATGTTGTGCAAATAAAGCCAGTTGTGACTAATTTCGTGTGCTAAATTGTTGATCAAGCTTCTATCAATGGAGTGGGTGAATTAAAATAGGTAAATCAAGATTAGAGGACTTTGACAAACATTGCTTTCAGTGTTACTGGTGTTAAGCAAACTTAGCAAGTGACATGTAAAATTGAAAAAAACCTAAAGTTTAGATGTCTGCAAAACTACCCAGTTTTAAATGCAGAGATGCATACTATATACCATTTTTATAATACATTTTTTAATAGATGTAAATGCAATCAAATTTAACCCTTGTGTTGCAGCCAGGTCAAATTGACCCTTTTTTAGATTCTTACTAAAAGAAATCTGACACAAAAAAAAAAGCTGTTGACCTGAACCTACGTGGACTATACATTATATTTACATATAAATAGTCTGAACCAAAGCCCCAGGGGCTCCGGGAATGGAGCTCCATAGTGGGGGAAAGGAACCGGCTAGCTCCCCTGGTGAACCAGAGCTCCAGACACCCAGCGCACCGGTTGAACCTGTGTACCCACACCTAAGCACCCCCCCTCCCCCCGGGCTAAACAATTCAAAACCGCCCGACCACAACTTCGTGCCCCTGGTACGCCAAATGGAGTTTCATGCCTCTGCTATTACACTGTGTGGGAACAGAAATGTTTCTAAGCCCCAATACTGAGTACCAGGACCAAAGGTCATAAATTGTTCTAAGTCCCAAACAGGCGATGCTGCACTCTGCTTCACCCATGGAGAACCACACATCTCCGGGCTCTTATCTCTGCTAGATAAGATCTGCTAAAATCTGGTGATATAACATGCATTGTTTTGGTGCTTTGTGACAGAAGGTCCAGTTCACCAAATCTGCTCCGGGTCCTCACACGTGTAAAAAAAAAAGATTTTTTTTATTTTGAGTTTTATGAATTCTGAACTGACATTTTGATTCTCTATTGCCACCTAATGATAGATTTGTGTTTTACACCATTGTAACTATAGTAGAAGTGGCGGTCCTCACAAAGAAGTCAGAATGTGGGCCACACAAAGGCATAAAGACATGTGTATGTGTGTGTTTGTGTGTGTGTAGCCCACGCTCTGGCCCTAGTGAGGTCTCAGCTGGCATCAGCTCTGATCAGTGATTATGAACCTGAATTGTTCCATCTGTCTGTCTGAGTCTCATCACTCTGTAGCTTTAGATTTTTATATTCTTTGCCTTACACTGTAACCTGTTCTGCTTTTTCCTTCACTTCTGCTCTGGTTATGTCCTTCTCTTCTTATTCTTTTTATCAGTCTTATTTTGATTCCATCATCTTAATCTGTAACTCAGTGCTTCATGGAAATCTTTCACCTGTCCACCTTTTCCCCCCAGCTATTCCATGTATATTGTCATTGTGCACAGCTTTATACTAAAACACAGCTAAAAGTCATTAGAGAAAAATAATCTGAAGCTTTTCTGTTGTTGATCCACCTCTGGCTGTTTACTGGATCCAGGTTTGGTTACATGGGGAACAGCTAATAAATAGCCCATGTCTTAATGACTTTTTCTGAGAGTAAATTTCTGTGCTCAAATTATTAAAAGTAGTGTAAAATAAAGTAAATAAAAATACAAGACTGTGCTGTGTGTAGCTTTGTACACTGTGAGTGAAATCACATTTGGAGAGAAATCTGCTAAACTGATTCTTGGCATCAAACTATCTACAGACAGAAGAAAGAATTAAAAGCCCATATTAAATTAATTAATCTTGAAATTTCCAGAAGAGGGGGAGAAATACGGGTCAACATGTCAATACTGTAATGACAACAAGGATTTAAACTTAATGTCAAAGATACACTCAGTGGCCAGTTTATTAAGTAGACCTTTATAACCTAATGCAATCCAACAGCCCTGGTAGCATCTTTACAAAGCTCACAATGTTGTGAGTTTTAGGTGACAATGGCAAAAGTACTGAGAAGCAGTCCAGTACATCGACACCACCAGCTATGACCAAGACACTTAAGTGGTTTTTAATTAACACCAACAAAAACGGGACATTAGTCACTATGAAAGACTTTACATACTGTAAGACAACATGTGTACCTAATAAAGAGATGACTTTTTAGTTCATATTTCAGTTATGATAACATTATTACCATAGTAATTTCTTAACAAGTAGACTCCAAACAGGTGGTAAACAGTTTAGTCAGGTTCTCTAAACCACCAACTTTGTTTGGTACTAATGTCAAAAATAAGCACATCTGAAATGTCACTAATCTCTCATTGGACTGTGTGCACCACCACAAGTACATTGGGTCAAAGATGAATAGTTTTGCCTTTGTCATCTCTTCCATTTTTTGTGGAATCACAATTCTTTATAGTCAAGTAGCTTTGTCCATGCATCTCTGAGTATGTTACTCATAATGAGAATGTTATTCACAAGAAAACCCAAGTTGTATGAAACTAAAATTCCACTTCATGTCTCAAAGAGCCAAAAATAGCATGTTATCACTTTGTCTATATTCTGTGAGCTCTGCCCATCATTAAGAAGAAAAATAATAGAAAATACAACATTTTGATTTCCACTTTCTCAGTCTGTCTCTTGTTTTCCCTCTGTCCGTCTTCCTGCTGTTTCCACACGTCCCTCTCTGCACCATCAGCATTGATTGGACACTGATGAAGTGGAGTTTCACACTGTCTGATGCTCTGAAACAATCCATGACTCAAAAAGCCAGCCGCCAAGCAAGGATAATACACTTCCACACTCAACCTTCAGGCCTTCCCCCACTCCTGGATGAGGCAATTATTGAGAGGAGAGTCCATGCATCGATTGCACATTCAGCACAAGAGCTATCCATACATACATAGTGCTCTCGGTATGCATCAGTCAAGACCCACACCAGAAACATAGCAAATTAATCAATCACCAATGCACATAACAATAGGAGCTCTACTGAGCACACAGCTCAATGAGCCAAATAGGTAATCTACTACTGGCCTTGGATGAAATCCCTACAGGCTATAAACTATAAATACAGAATCCATTCACCAAGGTAAAAGTTGGGGTTTAATGGACTTCAGCAAACCCTCTGATGAGAGGAATTAACAGAGACTGAGCAGTGCTCTGCAGGCACATGAGCTGGACTTTACAGGAGTGTGATGATGGAGCTAACATCTAAAAACACAGTTCATGGCTTAGATGAGTGAATGACACATCAGCACCAAATCCCATATGGTGCATCTATGGAATGAAACCTAGTGAGAAAAAGTATTACATTCTAAATGCACCACAGACTCGTTGTCCTCCTTTCTTTATATTTTGAAAGTTATATTTCCTGTCTCTATCTTCATACCTCCTAAACAGACCACTTCAGCAGTAGTGGAAAGTAACTAAGTACATTTACTCAAGTACTGCACTTAAGTACAATTTTGATGTATCTATACTTTTGTAGTGTCCCCAAGTCCAAAGCAAGACATTTTGGAAGTGATGCTTTATTCATAATCAATAAATTAACTTTGAT
>NW_018128110.1:295093-317943 GCF_001952655.1 Monopterus albus | reverse complement strand
CTCATCAGATGGAGAACCCAGACCTAAAACCCCCTCTCCTCATGACTCTTAATACACATCTTGAACCTCGCACTCTGGCCTTAGACAATTAGTCTGAGCTAGTTAGAACAAACCCCAAATGGTTGGCCCTCTTATTTCCAGGGGAACAAAATAATGCAATGTGAAGAGAATGCCATAAAACTCTGCCTAGAACTCACTCTCTCTTTTGGACAAAGAAGTGTCTTTAGATTTGAAAATGTGAAATTTTGTTAACCAAAGGTTGTGCAAAAATATCTACAAGGACTTTAGCAGTGTTTAATTAAATGGATAAATGCCTGCTGTTTAAGATGCTTGACAAATCAACTATCACCAGAGACTTTGTTAATCCTGACATCCTAACCCCTCAATGCTACTCAAAGATTACTTGGGAAATTGTGTTTTTGATTTATTTATTTTAATGATTGTGTGCTGATAAGTTGCTTTTGTCTTTTATTCTCAAAGTTAATCTTTCCTTTCTTCCCACAGAATGATCCATGTATGAGTTTCATGTCAAACTGTGTGTTGCTTAAAATTGTGTGTTTAAATGTGTTATTCCATATTAGAGTTATATGAAATGTGTATGTCAAACATACAGCCATGGTGGAGGAAGTTATTAACTACATAGAATAAAAGAAATATTAATCTCCCATTCCATCTCTCCTCAGTCAGAGGACAGCGCCTCACACTCCTCTCAACCAGTCAAAAGAGACTCCACGCACAGTTCCATGATTGACTAATGAATCTGCCCCTCCTTTGTCTCAGAGTCATTCAGAAACGTCAGAAAACTGAACAAAGAGTCCAAGCCTTCTCAGGGTGCATCTCCTGTCTTGTATTAAATTCATTCTTATTTAGACCAGGCCATGGTTCTCAGTCGGAAAAAGGTGGATTGCTCTCTCCGGGTTGGGGGCGAGTTGCTCCCTCAGGTGGAGGAGTTTAATTATCTCAAGGTCTTATTCACGAGTTAGGGGAAAATGGAGCAGCAGGTTGACAGACGGAATGGTGCTGTCTCTGTACCAGTCCATTATCGTGAAGAAGGAGCTGAGTCGTAAGACGAAGCTCCCAATTTATTGGTTGATCTACGTTCCTACCCTCACCTATGGCCATGAACTTTGGATCATGACCGAAAGAATGAGATCGCAGATACAAGCGGCAAAAATGAGTTTCCTCCGGAGAGTGACCCTTAGGGATACGGTGCGGAACTCAGTCACCCGTGAGTAGCTCAGAGTAGAGCCGCTGCTCCTCCACGTTAAGCAGAACCAGTTGAGGTGGCTCGTGCACCTGTTTAGGATGCCCCCTGGACGCCTCCCAGCATGTCCCTCCGGGAGAAGGCCTCGGGGCAGATCCAGGACACATTGGAGAGACTATGTCTCCCAGCTGGCCTGGGAACACCTTGGGGTTCTTCCTGAGGAGCTACAGGAGGTGTGTGGGGAGAGGGAAGTCTGGGAGGCTCTGCTTGGGCTACTGCCACCGCGACCCGGTCCCGGATTAAGCGGATGAAGATGAATGGATTTAGACCATGTGCTCACATCACCACAAGTGGTTTTATTATTTAGCAACGCACAGTGAATTTGAATCTAAGGAAGTGACCTGAAGTAAACGCACGCCAAATTCGAACCCTCTAAGATTAGAGGAAGTTTAGAACAAAAGAAACTTTTTGTAACAAAGTTATTTAAGCCAAATCCTTTGAAACTCCAGAGTCACTAACAGAATGATCCTGCGATGATCAGTTTAAATTAAATATGAGTTTTCGGTGAGGCAACTCTAAAGAGCAAAACAACAGAAGGACCTGGTAGGTATTAGTAATTATAATTCAATAATATCATATAAATTAACGGTAAATGTGCCATTCTGTATAACAAGTACTTTAAGTATGTTTTAAGTGAAAGTACAAAGTATTAGCATTAAGTAATATTTTGAATGCAGGACTTTTATTTGTAACAGAGTATTTTTACAATGTGATGTTGCTGATTTTACTTAAATAAGGGATCTGATTACTTCATCCGCCACTGCACTGTAGTCTCCAGAAATTTTGTTTTGTTAAAAGACATACTGTACAGTATATCTTTGTTTTACTATTAACAACCTATTCCATTGTTTATGCATCATTCATGTCTCAGGAGCAAAGCAGGAGTATGTAGTGTGACATTACTGTAATAAGGAATAATCGCCTAAAACCTAGATTATGTTTGAAAGGAGCAGGTTCAAAAGGAGCTTTACATGGCCACGGACATGCCTCCTTCAATGTCTTCATCCTGTTGTACTCATACATATAAAAAGTGGCAGAAATCATTGAGAATTCTAATTTTGCCTGATTTCTAACTGAACACTTGGCCAGTCTCTGCGTAGCGCTTTTGTTTGTTGAATATTACACTTCCAACATTAGAAAAGTGTGTGAGGGGTGGGTTTCAAACACTGTTCTGCAGTCCGACATGCACTTTATGTGAAGAGGGAGGAGGTGTGGGTGGATCTTTGGGCATACAAAGTGTGTAATACCCGTGACTATTATTCCAAAACCCAGCATCTCCATCCAACAGTCAACACTGGTATACTTAAACTAGGATTATTTCCATAACCTTGACCAAGTCATTGCAGATAAACAGATATAAAATATGACTTACTTATTTCCTTTATTTGACCACATTTTCTCCAAAACACAGTTTTTTTGTTTTATTTATTTATTTTTGCTGCCCAGTCAGAGTCATCAAACACCAATGTGCTGTTAAACCTGTTGGTGTCACATATGGTGTTTTTCCATCAGCACGGCTCCGCTGCGCATGTCTCGGCTTGGCAGGGCTGATGGAAAAACTATAACAGACACATGCACAATCAGCAAACTGACACACAGGCACACGTGTGGCTATCAGCTTTAATAATTTAAATTGTTTCTAGAAAATAGTGTTTTCTTGTCCACCAGTATTTGATAGAGTGAGGCTATGGCTGCTACAATACCTGATGTCGACAGCATTACAGTGGCAAGACCACTTTTTCAGATAGTTCATGGTGAATCCCGTGACTGTTCATCTGTGACATTTAAGTTGTGTACTTAAATTTAACACAACAAATCATTTTTCTTGTTTGCATAATTGCCAAACAGCAGAGGTTTACTTGGTAAGGTTAGCTAAATGTGGTTGCTAGGTGTTAGCTAACATAAGCTGGATGTATGGCTCAGTTTGAGCTAGCTGAAGAGATCTGTAGTGTCTACACAGAGTGTTCAGGCATAGTTGAAGACCATAGCTGGAAGTGCTCAGGGCCCAATACACAACTACAGTTACCAGTGTAAAGGTAGGAAAATATATTTGAAGCATAAAAGTGTGTTTCAGGTCATGTTTGCAAGTGTATACCAGAGGTAAAACATAAGCTGTTATGTGCCCTGTGTAGACAGCTGGTTTTCCTAAATGAGGTTTAACAAACTCTGAGCTTAGCTCTGAACTATAACCATGAAATTGCAGCTGATCAGCTCAGTTGAATTCTGAGTATGTTCAGTCTAGAATTATGCCAGCGCATGATGACTTTAAAAAACCATCATCAATGGATCTCAGATACTACGACTCACCATGGCAACGGGTAATCATAATCCTAATCACCTTTATTTGGCCAAGCATGTTACACACAAGGAACTTGTTTCCAGTATAGAACCGAGGCAGCCATCTGTGACGTCTACTCAACCAATGGCTCTAACCATTGGGGTTCAGTGTCTTGCCCAAGGACACTTCGATACATGGACTGCAGGCACTGAGATTCAATCCTCCATTTGGGAGACGACTGCTCTACTCACTGAACCAGAGTCGCCCCCAATAATAAATAATGTGCACACAGCTGCCATTTTAATCCAGTGGAGTGTGTGATAATGCAAATGTATCCTTAAAGAGCCCATGGCGTTTTTCCTTGTTTTCTGACTTATCTTCTTAGACGTGACCTAAAGCTCAAACAATTAGGTGTGAGTATGTTCTAGTATTTCTATGGGGAAGCAACTCAGTTTATACACACCTCACAAACTCCCGCTTGCGAGACTTTTTCCTACTAAAATTAAAAATTTCCTTGAATGGTCATGAAATCCAGGCCATTCATGTGAGCTTGCCTGACATCCACCTGTGCCCCCACCATATTGGCAAGTTATGTATGTTTTCAATAATGCTCTAAATAAATAATAATAATAATAATAATTAAAAAAAACATCCACTGGTGCCTGCACCTGGTTTTGTGGACACATTTTCCCTCCTGCTGCTGCACTGTGACCAGAGGGTGTGGAGAAAAATACAGGGCCTGAGGTTACTGGATGTCCAGGAATGGTCCTGTACAGGGACTCGCTGCTTTTACCTGACCAGGTCTAACCTACAAGCAGCCAGCCAGTGAAGCACCCACGGTGGTGAATGATCAGATTATCAGTGCTGATATGCACATTCAAAGGGCTCCTGATGACCTGAAATGGCAGTGGGCAGACAAAAGGTTTTCAACAGGCTGACGATCACAGAAATGTATGGAACAAAAATTATTTTACTGTAGACTCAGTAACAATCAGGACAGTGTTAAAAATGATGATGTGCAGCAGCATCAGTCACTGTTGAGAGCAAATACTGACATGGTTGTGTAGCTGAAAGAGGAAAGGGAAACATTTGATTTTTATTTAGAAACAAAAGTTTCTATTATATGAGAAATATGCTGCCGTTTATTTCACAAGGAGATAATTTGGTTTATTAAATGTGTTTTTTTTATTCTCACAGTTGAATCAAACTCAATTCAAATCCTTAATACTAAACAATAAATAAAATTAAAACAATAAACATAATGTGAAGTTTGAGCATTTTCCGTAAAGTAACCATTCAACTACAACTGCAAAGGTTTCAGGTTTTTCTGTCCATGTATCAACACTTTGAATTGGTGAATCGCAAACTGAAACAGTCACATGATTCTCTGAAAAACCAAGGCCTCTTTTGTCACTGATCACGTGACAGTCGGGAAACTGACACAAGCTTTGAAGCGAAGCTTCATTTGGAAACACCCCCTCTGATCAATATGAGCTTCAGTGCCATATGCAACATCACTAGTTTCTGGTTTGTCATGTTCTTTGTTTAGTTAGATTAATCCTGTTTTGGCTCTCGTTATCAGGTTTCCCCGTTTTCTTTACAGCTTCTCTTGTTTCACCCTAGTTACATTTGTAATATATTTAGCCAGGTCATAACTCCATTTGGGTTGTCCGTATGTAGCTGCCTAGCATTTGTTTCCTGTGTTTTTTGTATTCTCTTGCCAGTTAATAGATTTGCACCTTTTTAGTCTCCTTATTTAAGCCTGATTATCTTCCCTATCCCTTGTCTGTGTATATTTCGGTCCTCCCTCTCTCCGGTCCCTGACATAGTGTCCCTCTTGCCTTGTCTTTGCACCCACACTACAGTGTTTTTTTTTTTTTTTGCTTCCACCTGCCACCCATTTTATCTGCTCACACTTCCTACTCTCCTCCTCCCTTTCCACATACTAATTTTATTCTTGCATTCCTCCACTCTTCTCTGGCTCTGCTTGCTGACAAAACAAACACCCACACTGTCAATATTAGTGAGTCAATTCACAGCAGTGAAAGGCCTGGGAGGACAGAACATGAACGAAGCTGTGTGACTAGTGTTCAAATAAACAGGAAAGTAGAGAGCCTGGGAAAAAAAGAATATACAAAGTCATGAGCCCTTTGCTATCTGCAAGCATGCTGCATTGTGTATTGAAGACACGTTTTGCCCTGTAATCAAGTTTCTGACTTGTGAAAGAACAGAGTAGCAACAGGCCTTACAGAGTAGGATATTAGTCACGTCCTTCACAGTAAGATATGAGTTTGGGAGCATTAGGCCTGGGACATGCTTTGGTCAAACATCAAAGTAGCAGATGAAACAGAAGGCACATGTTCTCTAATGACTATACTTGGATTCAAGGGCATTTCCACAGCCACTCGATTTAAAGCAAAGGAGCATTTCCTCCCTCAGTTCAATGACTTACATGAAAACAGCAGGCAGAAATAGGCCTGAAGGTTTATGAATACAGTTCTTAACAAACCATGAAAACATTAGTCTGAAGTGATCAGTTGACAGTTAAAGTAACATCTTGGCATCTACATGCAGTACTGGATTATGGATGAAACACACTGTGTTAGATTAAAAGATAAAATTCCAGTATTCCTCAGTCTAGACCTTGTTCTGAATCACTCTCTATGATGGCTGTTGGTCAAAATAATACTTGTATGCTTCAAATGAAGTGATGAAACTCTCTCCATACATACTGCTCCAGTGTCTGATCACCGAGTGCAGGTGGTGGTAAGGGGTTCAGTATATTTCATGTCAAAACTGTTCAAACTTGTCCCTGTAGGTCATGCTCAAAAACAGTGCAAAAAGCCTGCCTTAATAACCTTTTGTCAATTAATGGACAGGAGGAACCTGGCATTGAACTGCCAACCCTGCAATAAATTTATCAATCAATCAAGTAAGTAAATACCCTTGTGTCAGACAGGAGTCTTGGAAAGGCAGGAAGTTGTGATGAATCAGAACAATGGTTACATACAGTAACCCAAGCTTTTATGAGTATAGGCGTAGCCCTCTAAGAGCTGTCACTATTGAGTTTATTCTTCATGCATGCGCAGTCCTGAAGAGATTCTTTCGCACCCTGTACCCTGCACTGGGCTGTCCTCAAAACAGGTCTGCTGCGATGGCATAAATGCCACTGTGACCTGTGATTGCCTCCCTACACCAGCACTTTTTCTTCAGCTGGCGGGGTGGAAACAACAGGGCTGCTGTTGTGATGTCGCGCAGGGGCCTATTTCAAGAAGGCGGTTTTGTCAAAACTCAGAGTTTGTTAACCCCGAAATGAGGGCAACTCGGAGTTTTCGGTTTCAGAAACGGAGGTAACTTAAACCCGTGAAAGCGGGGTAAGTTAAACCTGTTTCACAAAGAGAGGTAATCTAAACTCAGAGTCAGTTACTATGGCAAATTACTCTGTGAACCTAACCTGCTGGCGAGCAGGTTTTGTTCAGGAAACTCAGAGTTTCCTCTGGGTCTCCACCCCTTTTTAAAGTGAAAGGTGTTTAATACCTCATTTAATCTTTCAGTACATTCATAGATTGCACACGTTTCTGTCACGCAGAGACCAAAATGGCGTGTCCATTCATAGAGGATCCTGTAGATGAGGACGCTGTATTAATTCGCAGGGAATTGCATTTACGTCGGGAGAGGATATTGAGGCCACGAGTTGATTTTTTTGTCATATCCCCATGTATTTTTATTTGAGCAGTACCGTTTTTCTAGAGAGGCCTCGCCCTCAAGCGCTTTCTGTGAATTTTTGTTGTGTTTCCTGGGCACAAACCCCTCAGAGCCATTAAAGAGGAGTTTCACAGGATTGCAGGTTAGTGGTATTGAATTCGTTTCAGTAAGGCTAATCTGACAAATGATGATCAGTTAATAACATCTTGCTGTGACCTCTGGAAATAAACTAATAATTAGAATCCCCTTCAGGATTTCCAAATGTGGTTGGATGCATTGATGGCACACATATTCCCATCAATGCACCTACATGAAAATTAAAATTCAATTCTTATATTATTACATCAGTGTTGGGTCAATTTTTAAAAAAGTATTTTGATTAATGTAATACTTACTCTCCATAAAACGTACTGGATTATTTATTAATCATTACTTTACAAATCCCATATCAACCACAATAGGAATTTTAAGAAAGGGTAGACATAAAACTGCACTTTTAATTCGTACAAAAATCGATTTTTATGCAATTACTGAAGTTACTCATTCAATTATTGAAGAATTAAGAACCATTCCTTACTTTACAAGTGACAAATAATAACATTACTAACATTAATTAGTAATTACTTACACCGAACATCGTATGATTAAAATGTAAACGTACACATTGACTCGGGCAGCTATTTTGCCCCAAGCTAACTCTTTCTCTTTTGCCGCTGCAGCCGTGTTGTTTTTTTTTTATTTACGAAATATGGGCTCGTAGTCACTATATGCTTGTAGTAGCACATCCATTTCTGTCGGGGAAAAACGCAGACCTATTTTGGCTTGGTCCTGTTGCCATGGTGACTCGTAATTTCTTCACTCCATTGTTCAGGGCTTTTTATAGTCGCGTGGCACGCGCCTAACTCTGAGTCAGACAACTCAGAGTTGATTAAACCAACTCTTTTCAGCTGTTCTGAAACCGAAAACTCCGAGTTTTCCAACTCTGAGTAAGTCAACTCAGAGTTCAGGTTTGAACTCTGCATTTGTTAAACCGCCTTCTTGAAATAGGCCCCAGTTCGGCTTCCCGTGTTTACGTTTCTGTTTACTTGTTCTCTCCCTGCTGCTCCGTCACCGCAATTAGTCACCATATGATTCACCTGTTGATCCCCCGGTCTGGTCCCCTGCGGTATCTCTCTGCAATCAGCCATCATTTCTCCCACCTGCTGCTCGTTGTCTCCCAGTCCTGTCAGGTATATATACACCCTGTCTTCCGCCGCCTCTTTGCTGGCTCATACCATACCAACCGTTACCTTACCTGTATGCTATGCTACAATACCTTTACCCTACGCTATGCTATGCTACGCTACCCGGTTAGCATTACATGTGTTCGTGTCCTGAGCTTTCCGTCTGTTCGACTCCGTGTTCCCGTCTTGTTTTTGTTTGTTTCCGCATGTCAGCAGCTGTGATAACTCTGCATCTGGTTAATCAGCAAGCTCCCAGTTCTGTTGGGTACATTCGTCAGTCCCCTGCTCTTCATCCTTCTGTTCCCTGATTATTGATCTTGCTACTCTGTGTGTCTGACTACCGCCACAACCCTGTGTACTCGTCTGTTGACTCACCTGTCATCCTGGTCCTCCTGGCTGCTGCCTGCTTACCTGCTTGTCTTTTGGGTCCTGTGTCTCCCCTGCTGCCAGCTCTCCTGCTTGTCCCTCATGGGTCTGCTCGTCCCTCCTTGGTCTGCTTGTCCCTCCTGGTTCTTCGTCCTCCTTGTCTCCTGCTTATCCCTAATGGTTCTTTATCCTCCTGGTCTCCTGCTCGTCCCTCCTGGTCTTCTGCTCATTCCTCCTGGTCTCCTGCTCGTCCCTCCTGGTCTCCTGCTCGTCCCTCTTGGTCTCCTGCTCATCTCTCTTGGTTCCTCTTGGTCTCCTCGTCCCTCTTGGTTCCCTGCCTCATTTCTCCTGGTCTCCTCGTCCCTCTTGGTTCCTCCTGGTCTGTCTTGGGTTCCTGTCTCATTTCTCCTGGTCTCCTCATCCCTCTTGGTTCCTCCTGGTCTGTCTTGAGTTCCTGCCTCATCCCTCCTGGTCTCCTCGTCCCTCTTGGTTCCTCCTGGTCTGTCTTGAGTTCCTGCCTCATCCCTCCTGGTCTCCTCCCTGGGTCCTCGTCTTCCTGCCACCCTGGTCCTTGTCTTCCTACCACCCAGCCTTACCTGTGTTGTTGTTCATTAAACCACTTTCTTTAGCTCCTACTCCTCCTGGTCTGTGTCTGCAACTGGGGTCCATGCCACATTCACACGTAACAGGCTGCCAGCTTAGAGGGCTATGCTTATACTCATAGAAGCTTGGGTTACTGTACATAACCATTGTTATTATTTTGTATAGGCTTCGCCCTCTAAGAGCTGTCGCTACTGGGATAAAAGCGCAGCTGGATGTAGTCAATGCCCTGTTGGCACACCGCTGTCCAAGAGCATTAAAATACACCTCAGCTTGCCAACATACCTGATAATAGCAACCTAAACAATATCATCTCTCCAGTATCAGGCCTTGCGTGAGAAGCAGGTGCAATCATGTTCATATAAACACCTGACTGCCACTGTAAGAAGGCAGAATGGCCATTCTGTTAACAGGGAAGGAGAAGTGCAGGGAAGAGCACACAGATAACAGTTAAATTGCAAGAGCATATGGGTGCTAGCAGCGTACAGAGATAATCAGATGCCCGTATTATGCAGCTGTTGTCTCACAGTAGTAATAGCAATATTACCAACGGAGAACATGGGTACCATGGAGAGTGTACAGACAGAGTTTGTGTGTGCAGGAGGGGCACACACACACACAGCGGGTACAATGGCGGCTTGCATTGATAGTACAGTCAAGTGAGTGTACATGGCAAACAAGCAATCACTCGAGCGAGAAAACACGTGGAATCAGTGCTCGGTGGCAGTTGTACGAAGAGGGAAGCCACTCAGTTGCGTAAAACACTCAGGACCGAGTGAGCCAGTGGAAAACTCGGATGCATCCCGAAGGTAGAATACATAGGGTCAAAAGACACGGCCCATGAGGCTGCCGTGCGGATGTCCTCCACAATCATGCCTTTAAAGAGGGCAGTGGAGGATGTAATAGCCCTCATAGAGTGGGCTCTGATGCCAGGTGGGGGATCACACCCAGCTAACATGTAAGCCTGTGTAATAGCCTCACACAGCCAGTGAGACAGCCATGGTTTGGATAAAGGCTGTCCAAGAGAATGTCTCCTACAGTGAACAAAACAGTTGTTGTGTCTGTCTAAGTGCACTCCCAGGTAGACGATTGTCTGGGTGGGCACCACAGAGCTCTTGTCCAGTTATTGCAAAAACCACTTGTGTCAGGAGTTGCATCAGCACATCTGTGTGATGTCTGGCGCACGCCATCAGAATCAGATCGTCTAAATAAAAGAGGACCCTGACTCCTGCTATGCGTAGCGGTTCACTGCACTCAGAATAACTTGGGGGTGCTAGTGAATAGCTGAAAGGCAGCCTGATGAGCCTGAGTGCACACCCGGGTAAGAAATAGTCTGGGAGGGCACTGGTGAGCACTTGTCCTTCTTTCTTTCTGTATGGGTTTATTGCAAAAAACCAGCTGTGTCAGGCGCTGCACCAGCCCCCTGTGTGGAAAAACCTGCTTGAGGTCTGGGGCACATCATCAGAATCAGATCGTCAAATAAAAGAGGACTCTGATTCCTGTTCTGTGTAGCAGTACTAACACCACTTCCACGTACTTGGAAAAATGTGCGGGGGGCCAGTGAATAGCCGAAGGGCAGGCTGTTGTACTGGAAAAGTGCACCCCGGGAGGAGGAATGCAGGAATTTCCTATGTTGGGGATAATAGATGCATGAATAAAATAGGCGTCTCACAGATCGATGGAAGTAAACCAATTGCTGGGATGCACACACTCCAGTACTTGTTTGTGGTGAGTATATGAAACTGTGTCTGTATTATGTAGTTGGTGAAGAGAGACAGATCGAGAACAGGTCTCATTTCGCCTGATTTTTGGGAACCAGGAAGTAGCATGAGAAGAAGCCCTCAGGGGGGTAGTGGGACATGGCTGTGGGGAAGGCTAAGTCAAGTGCACCCCAAGGCACAAGTATGTGCAGGGGGAGAACTGAGCAGTTTGTGTGTGTGTGTCCGAGAGAGACAGTGAACACACAGAGAGCATCTCCTTCTTTTCTGAGAACATTTGTCAGAAAACTGCTCTTATGAGTTTGGTGGTGGCCCTGAAAAGACAGTTGTGTGTCAGAGCCAGGGTCCACAGCTGCGCCCTCCGTTGTGGGGAGCACTCATAAAATGAGCGCCCCACTCAGGCTTTTGTCGTCACACTGTTAGTCGCTGCACCTCCCTTGGATGTGCGTTAATGAACGCGGGCCAAGAGACAAGCAGTGACCTGGTTCTGTGAGCAGATGGATGGCCTGTCTCCTGCCAAGACACATTGCCTGGGAAGCAAGATCAAAAGATGCTTGGTCCCTGCCGCGGAAAATGGCAGGAAGCCAAGTTGGCCAGATGGGGAGCTCTCGCTCCGCAGCGTCGTCTGTAGAAGCCACACATCATGTCTGATGGGGTGCGGGGGCAGTCAGCGGGGGAGATCAATGCCCCCACATTTGTCGCCTTTGATGATTTCCATCAGATGCGCAGCAAAACAAGGCACAAGCGTGTGCGGGGGAGAAGTGAGCAGTCTGTGTGTGTGAGAGAGAGAGAGAGAGAGACAGTGAACACACAGAGAGCCTCTTTTTCTTTTCTAGAACATTTGTCAAAAAACTGCTCTTATGAGTTTGGTGGTGGCCCTGAAAAGACAGTTGTGTGTCAGAGGCAGGGTCCACAGCTGCGCCCTTCGTTGTGGGGAGAACTCATAAAATGAGAGCCCAACTCAGGCTTTTGTCGTCACACTGTTAGTCGCTGCACCTGACTTCTACGCACCAAGGGGGGGCAAGCTGCCTGGGGGAGAGCGCTGGCTTGGTGTGTGAACATGTTATGAAACCCGGACTGCAGCCTGGGCACACAGTGACAGCGGCGCAGCACTGGAGTCTGGCAGTGAGGAATGGCTCTCAGCCATGATAAAAGGATGTACATGCCCAGTGTACTTACCCATGATGTTTCTTCTTAGACTGCTGAAAAACAAAGAGGGAGCTGATCACAAGTCACAGTGGCATTTATGCCATTGCAGTGGACCTGTTTTGGGGACATCCCAGTGCAGGGCACAGGGCACGAAAGAATCTCTTCAGGACTACGCATGTGCGAGGGATAAACCCAATAGCGACAGCTCTTAGAGGGCGAAGCCTATACGAAATAGAACTGTAAGTGTTGTCACAAGCATCTTTGTCAAAATTGCAGAGATTGAACAAAAACCTTTCTCACCATAAAAGCTGGCAGTGGCAGCTTCACGTGATGTGTGTATGCACACATCACGTGAAGCTTTTGTGGCTTAAAAATTATTCAGACCCCTTCACTGTTTGCACACTTCGTGAGGTGGATTTAATTTAAAATTGATAAAAATTACAATCTTGCAACAATGACCCATACATAATTCCATCCATCCATTATCTCTACCACTCATTCCTGAAAAGGGTCACTGGAGCAAATCCCAGCTGACACAGAGTGAGAGGTGGGGTCCACCCTGGACAGGTCTTCAATCTATCACAGGGCTGACATGTAGACAAACACCTTTCTCATAGAGTAAACCCATACAAGGACAGGGCAAACATGCAGAAAGGCACTGGGTCAGCTGGGGTTCAAACCTAGAACCTTCTTGCTGCGAGGTGACAATGCTACCCACAGTGCTGCTGTGCCACCCCATATGTAACTGAAGAAATGCATTTTTTGAAGAAAATGCGTATGGATGCTGAGTGCTGAAAGATCGCCCTGAAAATGCTGAACATTTTGACACCTGAATGGTTTTGCTAGCTGAAAGTATGCAGAAGTAGAATTTTCCCATTCATTCATTTCAAAATAAAGCTAAATATTTCAAGAGTATGAAGTTTACAAAAGTTCTGAATAGAAGCATGAATGTCATTGAAGAGCTAAACATTTTAATAGCTGAAATAGCTGAAAGTATGCTGAAGTTGAATTTTCCCCATTCATTTGAATGGAGCAAAATTTCAAAATAAAGCTAAATATTTCAAAAGTATGAAGTTTACAAAAGTTCTGAATAGAAATATGAATGTCCTTGAAGTGCTGAACATTTTGATAGCTAAAATTATGCTGGAGTAGAATTTTCATTTTCCCCATTCATTTGTATGGGGTGAGATTTTCAAAATAAAGCTAAATATTTAAAATGTATGAAGTTTACAAAAGTAGTGAATAGAAGTATGAATGTCCTTGAAGAGCTGAACATTTTTATAGCTGAAATAGCTGAAAGTTTGCTGAAGAAGAATTTCCCCATTCATTTGAATGGGGCAAGATTTTCAAAATAAATCTGAATATTTAAAATGTATGAAATAGTTTAAAAAGTATGAAGTTTAGAAAAATTCTGAATAGAAGCATAAATGTCCTTGAAGAGTTGAACATTTTGATACCTGAATGGCTTTCCTAGCTGAAAGTATGCTAGTTAAGTGCCAAAAAATGTATGGAAGAAACCACGAATAATAACTAGAAAAATGGATGCTGACTGCTGAAAGATCGCCCTGAAAATGCTGAACATTTTGACACTTGAATGATTTTGCTAGCTGAAAGTATGTTGAAGTAGAATTTTCCCATTCATTTGAATGGGGCAAGATTTTCAAAATAAAGCTAAATATTTTAAATGTATGAAGTTTAGAAAACTTCTGAATAGAAGAGTATGAAGTTGGAAAAACTTCTGAAGAGAAGCATGAATGTCCTAAAAGAGATGGAAGATTTTAATTGCTGAAATAGCTGAAGGTATGCAGAAGTAAAAATTTCCCCATTCATTTGAATGGGGCAAGATTTTCAAAATAAAGTTAAATATTTCAAAAGTATGAAGTTTAGAACACTTCTGAATAGAAGTATGAATGTCCTTGAAGAGCTGAACATTTTAATAGCTGAAAGAGCTGAAAGTTTGCTGAAGTTGAATTTCCCCATTCATTTGAATGGGGAAAATTTTTTGAAAATAAAGCTAAATATTTCAAAAAGTATGAAGTTTAGGAAAATTCTGAATAGATCCGCGCATGTCCTGAAAAAGCGGAACATTTTTATACCTGAATGGTTTTTCTAGCTTAAAGTATGCTGAAGTAGTTAAGTGGCAAAAAAACGTACGAAATAATAATAATAATAATAAATAATTGGATAACATACAATAATAAATAATTGGATAACATAGTATGGATGCTGAATCAGCATCCATACAACTAGAAAATTGCATTTTCTGAAGAAAATGTGTACGGATGCTGAGTGCTGAAAGATTGCCCTGTACTGTAGGACTTCTAACAAATGAAAAAATATTTCTCCAACTGATGAGTTGTAGTCAAGATTTTTGAAACAGTGGAGAGAGAAAAAGCAACATAGAACTGAGGTTTGTAATAAATGCTCTGCTGGGATCAGTGGTTGGCTACTGACCAGTCTCCAAATATATTTCAGGATGAATCAGGAACACATGTCTAAAGAAACCTTTTTTTCTGACTCATTGTGACCATTGTCAGCTAATTAATAGACCAGTGGCCAGTCCATTACCATGGAGTCAAGCTGTTTGAATTGGGCCTCTTCTGCTCATGCAGTGAGCAGTGTTCACCCACTGCTCTTTGAAATATTTGATGACACAAACTGCAGAGGTTTTAAAACCTGAGTTTGTGACCCTACTTACACAGGAAAGAAATATGGAATTTGACTTCAGGCTTTGAGGCAAGATGTTTATGTAATGCTGCATAAGGTATGGCTCCAGTGAAGGAATGCATTGGATTTCTAGGTGATTTAAAGCTCCAACAACATGTATAGCTTTGCTTTATTTTTATTGAGGCAAACAAGAAAATGTTTCAATTCTTTTATGATAATATTGCGCACAATACTGTCTATAGTGTGTTTTGCACAGAAGTCTTACAATTTACTATACTTGTGAATCTGACATTGTAGTACCTCAGATGGAATCTCATGACAGTGAAGTGAACATTTCAAGGGTTATTACACTATCAAAGCAAATCAAACATGCACCACAATCCACGATCAGTGTACATCAATGAAAAGCTACTGCAGTGCAGGGTGCTCCCTCCATGGTTTCAGCTCCTAACAGCTCTCCTGTCATCACAGGCCTTCACAATGACCAGCAGCAGGAGTTGATGCTTTTACATGTACCTCTGCTCTGTGTTTGTCACATAAAGTGGACAATCACAAACAGGCGATGCTGCTTCTTTTCCCCTTTTTTCAAATACAGGAAGCACAACCAAGTATAGAAACATTGCAAGTTGTATGGAATAACTAAGGAACAACACAAAAGAATTGGATCACTAACTATTAAATGCTTACAGAACAATTCTGTCATTATTGGAAGTGAACCACTGGTTCTGCCTCAAATCTGCACTGAACACCAGCTTTTAGTGTTTCCTTGTAAACTACCTTTATGTTGTCTTGTGTTCCATCTTTTTCTGGATAACCTACAACTTTTTATACCATAAATGTTCTGCAGAATTTCCTTGTGTTTTCATGTATTTGCAGTGGTTCTTTAAATGTGACTCTATGGGTTATCATAGTGGAGATGTTATTATGGCTGTTATTTTTTAGATTCATTTGCCATCATTGACATTTTTAGTCTTATGACTGGATCAAAATTTAAGATGATTTTAGAATTTCCTATATATTAAACTAATTTGAAAACAAAAATATTTTTGCACTAGATGTGACAGTTCTCTTTGTTATTGTCAGTAATCTAATAAATGATAATGTTAATTGAATATTTTGTGGGGCTGGGTTCTACCTTGTCTTTTTCCTATCTCTGAATCCCCTGTAGACAGAACTCTGTCAAGTGTGTGCTATATAATCCCACTTTATCTTCTTTAAACCTTTATTTTAAAGATGTTTTCTTTAATAGATGCTGTGCAGTGGCATGAAAGGTGAAGTGGGATGAGATTTAGTGCGCGCGCACACACACACACACACACACACACGGCATGGCATGTGTTGGCCTGCTGAGCTGCCCATGACAGCCAGAAGCTACATTTTAGTGAAAATCTGCATCTTCCCACTGTGTGTACATGATGTAAAGGAGATATTAAAAAGGAAGTCCAGGGCTTCATGGTGACAAAACCAATTAGTATAAAAGCCACATACATGCAGCTGCATGGGGATGAATCCCAGCTCATTTTATGCTGTCATAGCCTTCTCACTCTCCCTTCTTGTCTGTCTCTACAGTATAACATCACAGAGAGATGCAGTGAAACATTTAAAGGGGGCAGACTGCTCTCATTTTAAGTAACCAAAGATATGTCTTTAAAGTGGATACAACTCAAATATTCATAAATAAGGTGTGAATTGGCTTCGAAGACTTATGCTTTAGGCTGATAAACATTAGATATTTTAGATCGATATTTCATTTCTAACCGTTAAATTTAACTATTTGAATTTAACTATTTGAAAACCATAAACATCAAAGTACTCCCTCAAGATTATTACCACGGAGGCAAATCCTTATATTTCAGCACTGACTTTAACATATGTAAAATGGTTTTAGGAGATGTTTAATAGTTTTTCTGATAAAAACTAGAATATTTGTGTTTAGGGTTACACCAGTATACTGGTTTCACAGTATACTATGGTATGAGAATTGGTGGTTATCATGTCATGCACATTTACTTATTACCGGTACTGAAGAAAAAAACCACAATTTGTGTGCACCTTTCTTCCCCGACTGCCGGTCAGACTCCGCGACCGGCGCCACACACACATGCAGTGGACAAATGGCAGCTTATGTTTATGAGCATGTGTGTGTGAGCGAAGGCACAGACAGGTCAGGATGCACTCTCATGCACCTACAATAAATGAGCAACTATTTTGATCATCATTTAGAGCACTGTGACGGCATGTCTCACTATTGTCAGAGGTTTTACAAACCAGACGACTAATGGAGAAAATAATGAGCAGGTTGATCTATAATGAAAATCATCTGGATTCAAACTAGTTCAGCAGAGCTCCACCTCAACCAGCTGCAACAGTCAAATCCTGCTTTTACATCAGTGCACAAGGGATGTGCTGATAATGTATAATATACTGTATAACATTCTGCATTGATTAGCCCACTAGGACTTATAACACTGTAACTACATTTTTCTGTTAATACTTTTACTTAACATTATTAATGCAGGACTTTTTGTAACAGAATAGGCTACTTTTACAGTGTGATATTAGTACTTTTACTTAAGTAAAGGATGTGGACATTACTACTACTATTAACATGCTTTAGTTATAGAACATGTTATATGCGGGGTTTTTCATCATTATAACTGATTATTCTTTAGGGTCAATCTAGTGCTGTAGTTCAGTCAACTGGCACAGTCACTAGCAATAAAAAATAAAACTTTCTGTCATTCTTCTGAGGGTTGTTGTAGCTGATAATAATAGTAATTGTGTAATACTATGAAACCTGTGATATTTTCTGAGATAATCATACTGTGAAAATGTCACACCATTGCAACCCTATTAGAATTAGAAATGAACAGTCAGATCATCAATCCAGTTTCTTTTAGAGGTTCCCAGGGCCAGATACAAACGCTGGGGTGCTTTTACTGTTGCAGCTCCTAAATTGTGGAATAGTTTACCTCCCAATATTAGATCATCTACAGACTTGATAACTTTGAAATCATTGGTTAAAACATATTTATTTGCTTTGGCTTGTAATACATAGTATTGTCTGATGCTTCCTTCTTTAACTATTGATTCTGTGTAGTTTGTGTGTTTATGTTCCTATGTTGTTTTATTCCTGTATTGATCTTATTTACTTTAGTTCTTACCTTGTCCTTGTAAAGTACTTTGATCAACCAGATGTTGTTTTTAAAGTGCTATATAAATAAATTTTGATTTGATTTGGTTTGACACTGTCATTTTCTCTACACACATAGACTGATGTATAATATCACATTCCATGTATAGGCACTGTACAAGTGTGTGTTACACAAACTCCAAAATAGAAATAGCACTGGTGCCATGTAGATTAAATGTCACTAGATGGCTAAAACATGATTGTATCTCAAACATATTAAGGTTTAATAATGTATGTGTGTGCACACTTTTGTGTGGATGTGTTATCACTGTGTGTGTGTGTTTAATATAAGACACTCTCTAGATGTTGTGTGCTCTGGACCATTAGACTGTGATGATGTGTTCATTAGGTGTAGGTGGAGAAACACATGCTATTTACACAACCAGATACATACTGTCCCAAGTCAAACTGTAGCTCAATACAGTGAGCAGTAAATAAAAAAAACACTACACACACAAGGACAAACAGGCAGGTTGTGACAAGACTGACAAGAACAGACACAATAAAACTTCCATGTGAAACTGGCTCATGTGTTTCACTTAAGCTTAGATTACTGAACAACACTCAGGTGCTACTAGGAAAAAAAATCCAGTGTTGTGCTTCAGGACAGCGTTGACTTTTGCGTTTAACCAAGTGTACAGTCTTTCCCTTTTGTTTTTGTACTGTGTAAATATTTTAAAACTTTGCAGATCCTAGTATTCTGACTCTATGTATGTAATCAGGGAGGCCAAAACTATAGAGACACCTATGAATATAACGTAGTCAGTACTACACCACCTTTAACTATGACCTCAGTTATAAACATAGAATTGAATTTATACATTTATGACAATTTCACCAAAAATTGAATCATTCTGAGCTTCACAAACACAGTTGTTAAAGCAGAAGTAATGGATTGAAGTGCATACAATTGTATGGGTGTACCTAATAAAGTGGCCCATGAGTGTACATTCAAGTTTAAGGAAGTCTGAAACAAAATACATTCAAGCCTAGTGGGACAATGCCACAGTTTGACTGTCTGAGGCTTCAGTAGCTCTCTCTTGCTGTGTCACGAGTTTCACAAACAACTTGTTTGTTGATCCATAGGAAGGTTTGACCAGTTGAAGTTTTGTTGTCCTCACTTCTATAATCTCAAGTCATTTTTACACTGAGATCCCACTCGGTTGCCATTCCACAGGGTCACCAATATCCCACCCTGTTCATACAGATCAAGCTAAGGGCGGCATAATCACAAGCCAGGCTGTAAATTCAGACAGCAGGCTGGTATTCTGCACCAAAGGCGAGACGCTACGTCACTCTGCATCAAATGTAGCGTAATTTTGCTCCGCTACTCTATAAACCAAAACAACAATGGCAGGAGAGATAAGTACAGTAGATTTGTTGGCTCTTCAAGCATTTGTTTCACTTCACGCAAAATTGGTTAGTGTGGTTCTTGCTACAGTATGTGTGTGAATGTCATTAGTAATAACTGTAATCTACGCGTCCTTGACATCAGGAATGCTTTAGCCTAAAGGTTAGAAAGAAGCCAAGAACAGTTCAAGGCAGAGAGGCGTGCAGACTTGAGACCCTGGTGATAGTGTCGTGCACATATTATGGCATCAAAATGCAGCAGTTGCTCTTGACCAAAACAGAGTTCAATAAAGACCATCGAACAAAAAGATATAAAAACAATTACTAAACAGTAAAAACAAGGTGCAGTGTAAAGTGACAAGTGTATTTAACTTGAGTTTATTATGCTGATAAAATTGTATTGCTGCAAGCATTGTCTTAGCAACTGCTGGCTTTCAGCTGAACTGTTCTCCATTTGTCTTTACAGCCGAAGTTGTCATATGAGCTGTAATATGTGTTTGTTCAGGCGTCTCTACATGAACATATTTTAGACTGCTCTAACCTTATCACAAGCCTCAAATAAAGTCCCGGCTCTAGAAGGTTGTGTCTAATTAGCTCCATGAGGTTGATGTGACTAACTCAACAATGTGACTCCACTGGTGCAAATTGCCACTGGCAAAAAAAATAAAAAAGAGATGCCATATTGACAACTGGAGAGTTAAAGAGGCATGCTGCTATTGGCAACACATTCGCCTGTCTTGCTGCAGAGCCCTCTAACTTTTCCAATTATTGACTGAGAATATTCTTCATCCTTGAATCCTCCAACTTATACATCATTACCCCCAGCAATCAATCACTGATTATTAAATGAAATGTCCATTAAGTCTGAAGAATATTTCCATCCCAGGCAACAGACCAGGGAGTGATACTGGAGAGAGCAGTGGCAGCTGCACCAAGATTGAAGTGAGGCTATGACATGTCACGGTTCTGTTTCATATGCAGCCACCAACTGTGGAGTTGAACCTTTGGGTTTCTTTTTCTTCTGTTTTTTTAAGACACAAATCGCTTGAAGTTTCCTTGACCTGACAGGCACCAGCATGTGGGCTAGAGGAACACAGGAGAACACTCTCACACACATACACATGGAAGCAAGAACATCTTCCCCGGTTCAAATGTATTCATATATATTCCTACACAGACATATTCTCAGCCACACACACGCACATGACGCTATGACAATCACATTTTTTTCTCTCATCTTTCTATTACTTTTTGTGACTCCCTCACTCCTACTAATCCAATCTCTATGTCCTTCACTCTCACCATTTGTGTCATTTAATCAAATCTTCCCATGGGAAATTTATCAGAAGACATTTTTCCTTGTTTGAGAGGGTTGGTGTCAGAATCTAAACTAATGAAATGCAACAATTTCAGCATGCCTCTCCATGACTTGCATGGCTGTAAAGGGTCTACCAAAGCAATCCATATGATCATTTGATCAGGTGCTCCTATCAGCAGAACATTCCAAAACCATTCCCACTGAACCTTAGAACCTGGTTGGGCTCTGTGTAAGCTGATTCAACAAAGGTCTTTTCCAGATCAGAGGCTTGTTTCATTTGGACCAAGGACAAAATGATACTGGGTTAGCTTTTGTGCCTTGTCCATTTTGTGTTCACATTGACCTTTTCAAACAAGGAGCAGAACTTGTAATGTCTGACAGATGATAGATTGTCAGGTAACTCCTTCAGTGGACTATCATCCTGTCTGGCAACACTTGTGTATATACTGTATTTATTTATTTTCACTGGTGGTCGCAAATAATCTATTACAAACATGATTAAAGACTGCAAAAGAAAGAGGCATTTTGTGGCTGTTTCTAAGCTTCACTATCTATTATTATTATTATTAGCAGTCATCTCCCAACCTGAAGGTTCGAATCTCAATGCCTCCAGTCCATGTGTCAAAGTGTCCTTGGGCAGGACACTGAACCCCCCCATTGCCCCCGATGGTTAGAGCCATCAGTTGAGTTGGCGCCACAGATGGCTGCCATCGCTTCTGCATTCAGTATTGTAACTTCTTTTTTTGGCTGCTCACGTTAGGGGTTGCCACAGTGAATCATCTGTTTCCTCTACTCTCACACCAATTAACTTCATGTCCTCTTTTAGCACATCCATATATCTCCTCTTTGGCCTTTCTCTTGACCTCTTGCCAACATCCTTCTACCAATATAACCACTATCCCTTCCCTACATCCCTCCTCTGCACATGTCCAAACCATCTCAATCTGGCCTCTCTGACCTTGTCCCCAAAACAGCCGACCTGAGCTGTCCCTCTGATGTGCTCATTCCTAATCCTGTCCATCCTGGTCCCTCCTAAAGAGAACCTCAACATCCTCATCTCTGCTACCTCCATCTCTGCCTCTTGTCTTTTCCTCACTGCTACAGTCTCTAACCCATACAGCATAGCTGGTCTCACTACTGTCTTGTACACCTTTCCTTTGATTCTTGCTGCCACTCTTCTGTCACACAACACTCCTGGCACCTTTCTCCACCCACTCCAACCTGCCTGCACTCGCCTCTTCACCTCTTTCCTACACTCCCCATCACACTGGGCTGTTGACCCCAAATACTTAAACTCCTGCACTTTCTTGACATCAGCCCCCTGTAACCTCACTGTTCCACTTAACTCCCTTTTGAGATCCTTGATGTAGCCCCACCTCCACCTTGAACTCCTCTGTCTGACCTACAGCACATCTCACTACTGTCATACTCCTCTCATACATATCCTGAACTACTCTGACGTACTTCTCTGCCACTCCTGACATCCTCATACAGTACCATAGCTCCTCTCTCGGCACTCTGTCGTACGCTTTCTCTAAATCCACAAAGCTCCTTCTGACCATCTGTATACTTCTCCATTAACATTCTCAGAGCAAAAATTGCATCAGTAGTGCTCTTTCTGGGCATGAAGCCATACTGCTGCTCACAAATATCCACTCCCTTTCTTAGCCTAGCTTCCACTACTTTTTCCCATAGCTTCATCATGTGGCTCATCAGCTTCATACCTCTGTACTTGCTAGAACTCTGCACATCACCCTTGTTCTTAAAGATCGGCACTAGTACACTTCTGCTCCATTCCTCAGGCATCTTCTCACTCTCTAAAATCCTGTTGAACAAACTAGATAGAAACTCCACGGCTGTCTCTCCTAGACACTTCCACACCTCTACAGGTATGTCATCTGGACCAACAGCCTTTCCACTCTTCATTCTCCTCAGAGCCTTCCTCACCTCATCCTTTTTAATCTTTGCTACTTCCTGCTCTACAATATTCACCTCTTCCCCCCTTCTTTCCCTCTCATT